>NW_006436811.1:353450-370051 GCF_000325575.1 Pteropus alecto | reverse complement strand
GCTAAAATATAAAATACATAAGAGAAGGAATCTTTATCTTTTTTTCCCCACTGACATATCCCCAGTATCTGGAACAGTATATAGAAAAATCATAGATGATTGATAAATATTTATTCAATGAATGAATGAGTTGATAATTACCAGTAACCTTTCAGGTTTCAGCTTATTCTTTACCCGTTCCTCTTCTCCCTCCTACCACATTTTTCTTCTCCTTCCACCTCATACATCATTATCATTTTTTCTCTTCCCTCTCTCTCCTCCTTCCTGTTCTCTACGTTCCTTTCTGGAAACTTCAGCAATGCATTAAAACATATGTTTAGATGTTGTTGTCCATAATCTGGATATTATGGCAGGAGAGTCATTAAGAGAATATGAACTGCCACACCACGTAATCTTCAGAACCTAGAGCTTATTTCTTTAACTTGTTACATGGGAGTAGTATAATACAATACAGAATTTTGAGGGGGGTTTCATCAGCCAGTGGGTAAGAAAATACCTCTCAAATTGTTAACATTAATGATTGATAAGATTTGTTTTCTTTCACTTTGAAAAATATCTGTGTGGCTTTCTCTCACTGAAGTTTTATTTTAGCTTTCTAAGGTATAATATATTTCACTTTATATGTTTTAGAAAGTATAATATAGTTTACTTTATATCCACTTTATACACCTTAGTTTATATATTAACTATTTCCAACTTAATTAGTATCCAAATTTACTGTGTAGAAGACTTTTTATTCTTTTAATAAGAAATTATATTTTATAAATGTTTTTAAGGTAACTAAAATGACTTGTTTATGTAATGATGCCAACGAATCTCAAGATAACAAAAATTACAAATAACGTCGAATTTATAAAATAGATTTTATAAATTGATTTTATAAATCTACTGTCACTTCCAGGATGACAGTGGCACATTATTACTTTAGTGGGTGCCCATGAACTACATACACATTCTGATATCTATGTCCTTTTGTAGATTCTTCTCATAGGAATTCTGGTCTTGGCTTGTGATTTGCTTTAAGCGATAGAACATTGGAAAAGTGATATTGTTCCAAGTATCAGAACCAAGTCTTAAACCCTGGCAGGTTCTGTTTTTGTTCTCTTGGAATGCATGAGCCACAGTGTAATTAGTCTGGGACAAATGGAGAGACAATGGAGAGAAGATAAATAGAGAGGGAGAAAAGCTCATCCATCCCAAAGTCTCAGTTGAACACAGACAACACACTCACGGAATGCAGCCACACAAGTGACCACTACAGGACTAGGACTAGGAGGAAAGCTGCTCAGCCAAACCCAGTCCATATTGAAAAATCATAAGAAATTTTTGTAAGCCACTGAGTTTTAGTGTGGTTTATGTTACAGCAACAAATAACTAAAACAATGCTCTGAGAAAATGGATCTAGTTGTACACCTCTATCTTTTTATTTCAGATTTCTTTGAAAATTCATAATATTTTCTACATTTTAATCACTAATTTTTTTTTGCATTTAATGAAAGTGAGAGAAAGGACATTGTTATCTAGTCACTTCATTCTTTTTTACTAGGTTAATATTTATTACTTTTTTACCACTTTTAAGTGCAATTCAAAGTACTTTACAAATAAAATCTCTTTGAAATCTCATATAGCAATTTTAAATAACAATACCAATTTAACCCACATTTTATACAGAAGAAAATGGAGATAGGGGTATCAGCAAGTTTGTGATGAGTTTAGTGGAATTTGACTTTGACTCTTGATTTAGTTAGTACACATTAGCTGAGTAAATGTATTAATCGTGAATTCATTCTGATGTCATGTATGTCAGTCCGGATAGGCTAGCTATGCAATGAAGAATGTATCAAAGTCATTTGTCAACAAATGGATAAAAACTACTTCTCATCTCAAGCGTTCACAGTCCTCCAAGGGTAAGCTTAGCATTTCGTATAACTTCAGTCTCAGGGATATTTCCTGATAAACATTTCCTTACATACTTACGTGGGCTAAATGTAGAGAGCCAAGGATGAGAAATTAAATGCTTCTACCTAGAAGTAAGAGCTATTATTTTTGCTCATATTCATTGTCAAAAACAAGCCATTTTGGCTACAGCTTAATTTAAATAGAGCAGACAAACCTGATATTTGGATTAGCTGCAGTAACATTTACCACATCATGTTTTAAGAATTAATTGTACACTTAAATATGTTGAGAATAGCATTCTTACTTGAGGAATACAATTTTTTAAGTTAAATTTTTGGTCCCAATGGTAACAAAAACCACTGCCAATATCACATAATTTATTTAAAATAAAATAAAAATCTCTTGAAATCTTCATGACTTCAAAACACAGAACCTAAAGTTGAGTAAGAAAAATTTATAAGAAAATAGTTTCTTTCCTGCAGATTTCATATTGATTTATGAAGGCATTAATTTGCCATTTAGCTCTTAAAATTGACTATTAATAATCTTTGACATTCAAAGGATAAATGTCTTTTTCTTTTTTACAATTAAAATAAATCTATGACATTGTCAAAAATCAGATATATGTTATGGTTATGACAGGAAAAGCATTTCCTAAAATTTTCTTAGGAAAATGTAATTGCAATAAAGTTAAGACAGCACTTTAAGAATATTTCTTTTTTAGAAATAGTCAATCAAAAGTTTAATGCAAATGACTTAATATTATTACAACGAGGAACCTATTGCAAAATGTCCTGATTTAATTAAGTGATAAGAGGATAATTTAAAATTGCTCCTGAAAATCTGCAATTCTGAAATAAATAATTTATCATTAGTACATAGTAATAGAAAATCACTTTTATTTGTGACATAAATTTATGCACTTGAGTTAAATTTTTAAAAAATATAATCAGGTGAATCCGTATTAATTTGCAATGTGAGGCATAATGGTTTTGTGTACATATTATAGAAAGCTGTCTGTAGTTTAATAGCCAGCTGATATGCATGAAGAATATAACAAAGTCAGTTGTTGAATTAACCTTTTTTTCTTTATAATAGTGCAAAACATCACTATTTTGGCAAGAGTAGGGTGGGGTGAGGAGAACCTGCCTCTACTTATTCTAAGTTCTCTGAATGCTATCTTACTGACACTGGCAAATATCATCTTTCTCTACTACATTTTGGAACCTTTATCTATAATATACTTCCTAATTTACTGTGGACCGCAAGGAGTCTACGTAAGAAAAAATAATGGCTATTTAGCTGTTCAGAGTTGTTTTCTGATAAATATAAATCTAAATTTTTGTAAACTCTGGATTACTCAAATGTTTCAAGACAAATCAATAAAATTGTATTCAACTTTTTTCATTGCTTGAACCAAATGGTACAAAAGAAACAGTCTAATAAAAGGAGATGGAAAAGAAAAAAGAAAGAAAATAATGTGAGCAAGAAGAATAAAAAGTTAATATAGAAATTGTATTTACCAGTTAGCAATGATATAAACTTTTTTTCTGTGTTCTATGGGTCATGAAAATGATCTACACAAATTTTAGTTAGACCTTAGAAATTAAGTATAGTACTATATTAATTCTAAAGTCTATTACAATTTAAATTTTAATATGTACTTCACTGTTACCTAAGCATTTAAAAATATGCATCTAAGAATAAAATTTTGCCTATAATTTCTTGGTATGGATAATCACTAAATCTTTTCTGTAGGTCATCACACATTTTTACTTTTTCTATGTATATTCTTCTAATCCAACCAATTTAGGATATTTCAGAGTATCAACTCATAAACCATTATATTGAATTTAGTGAAGTTTATAGATGTTAGAACAAATAGAGAACCAACAAAAGGAATGAATTATTAATATTATGAAAATTTCTGAAAGGTGATAAAAGCCCTATGGCTAAAAATATCAGTGTATAGACATCCTTCAGATGTCAACATCTTATTTATTCTGGAAACATAAAACTGTTCAGACAAAATATATATCAAGGAACAAGAAATTACTCTGTTCACATAAAGTGTCTAGAATATATTTTTAGTTAAAAAATAAAATATAGACAATGCAATTCATATTTTCATATCTATCATTATTTGTATTTTTTATTTAAATGTTTGTATTTTTATTTTATATTTTCTTCCATTTTAAAACACACTAAGCGTATACAAAATGCTATTTCAAATCATTTTATGTTTTCAGGTTTAAAAACATCATAAAAAGCCCATAATTCTCTAGAATTTCTGAATTTTACAATCCTAGAATGACTTCCTTCATTAGGATAATCTTAAATCGTTGAGATAGTTGTAGAAAAATTTCAAGTTATACAGAGCATTAAAACAGTGAAACATCACCTGTTTTATATTCGCAATGCTACTATCAACTTTCCAGTATGGTTAGGTATATTAGTCAAATTTGAGATTTCTCGTAACTTACCCCAAACAATATGATTAGTAAAGCAGTGAAAAATGGAATTTAGAGGTATTTTTTTAAAAAACAGTCTTGAGCCTCTTCAGTGTCTCAAATGTATTATCTTATTTAGCCCTTCCAATAAGTCCATTTGTGTGTATTATTAACTCCACATAGTAACGACTAAACAAGTCAATTTAACAGTATCATTATTACATAATTTCTTTGTTTCTCCATGTTCTCATCTTTGATAGGATGTGAACTGATATCGGTCAATCAAATGATGGAAAATTGATATCAATTATCACCCTTGGATGTTGTGAGAACTAAACGAGATGATAATATTAAATAATGATTATTTAATTAAATAATCATATTAATTAAATAATCATTATTTAATATTAACTCCCCTAATGTCGAACAACTAGTTTGTGCCCATATATACTTGAAGCTCTGCTAGGAATAATACTATTCATTTGTGAAAAGTATTTTTCACTTGGAACCTTATGTAACCACTACAATTTTTAAAAAGCATTTACTTCCTTTCTTTCTTTTATCCTTCTCTTCTTTCCTTCTGTGAGAATTTTATTTCTCATGTGGGTAAGCATGAATTTGATTTTTGCACTATTTATTTGTCCTAATTACATGGAATACTTGGGAATGTTTAGAATAAAGGATCAATAAACCATATTCTCAAATTTCCACTCACATTCCTTGGATACAAATGTCTGAGAACCAACCTTTGGTGTTTGTCAATAATGAGTCCCTTCTGAGTTATGCAGAGACAATATCATCTAACATATACTTTGGTATGTTTTGGCTTTGCTTTATAAACTCAACACCAACAACAAACCAATGAAAGGTTCATGGATATATCCTTATACATGACATGCTCTTCCTTCTTTTTAGATTACTCATACAAAAAATACATCTATAGTCTAAAGCCATTTTCATAAGTAATTATTAATATAATTTAGAAACAAGAACCTAACTATGTCACCTTGGCTTTTGCTGTGAAGTCGGTCAGTCCTTACAACATAATGGTGGCATTCCAGTCAGGCAGCTACACTTCTATTTTTTCCACAGTAAGCAGTAATCGCTATTTCTGAGCAGTTGCTGTGATTTCAGAGTCTCTGATAAAGGTTTCACTATTTTCAGACTCTGGCCTGATCAAGTCAAGATATCAGGTTTTGTCAAACTGCTGAGATATTTAGAAACTCAGCAATCGAATTCACTAAATAATCCTTTACAATAGCAACAAGACTCCTAGGACACTTTCCTTTTTCAATAGGTTTAGGTGAATCATTTGATTTAGCTTGACCTCTTGTCTTCCTGTACCAGCTAAGACAGATTCCTAATTTAAAAATACCTGGGGAGTAAAATCGGTAGCATCTGGAAGGGAAGGCTTTGTAGCATCTGGAGTGATGAGAGCTTTTGATCCCCATTTCCCTGTAGGTCCCTGACTTTGCAATTACATTTGAAGGACTTCTCTATTGAATAATAGTTCCAGTCAAAGTGATATAATCACAGGGGGGAAAAGAAGAAAACCTTAAATGGAGTCTTTGCTTTTTTCTTATTATTCTATACTAAAATAAATATTATTTCTAGCTTAGTTTTACTCAGTGTATTTAGGGTGCCTTGGTTCTTATAATTCATTTCACAAATAATCCTTATCTGTGTTTTTAAATTTTATAACACCTGCAAAATAAAAACACACTGTTACATAATTTATGCAACTAAAATACTTCCTGGTAGCATCATTAAGCATGGAGGGTGGTCATTCTTTCTATTCCCACAATTGATTGATTGCATTCATTTTACAAATAAAGAAAATTTTCTGTAAATTACTGTCATATTTTCACTGAAAAGTAATGAAGGACAAAAGAACAACAGGGATAGATGATGGGAAGTTCACAATGTTCCCAGGGTGGCCTAACCATGAAAGGGGTGTATGAACAAAGACCTGAAAGGGATGAAGTAGTCTACCATGCGTTTGTCTGGGACAGAAACTGTTGAGACAAAGAAAAGAACAAATTCAAAGGACTTGAAGCAGGAGAGTGCCTGACAGTGTTTGAGAAACCTGGAGACTAGCTCTACCAAGCAGAGTGAGCAAGTGAGAGAGTAGGAGGAATTACCACAGGGCGGAAACCAAAGCACCGAAGCTCTAGGTTCTTGCAAGTACTTTGGGTTTTACTGTGAGATGTTAAGCAGAGGAAAGGCATGATCATGCCTATTTTTAAGTAGGAACACTCTTATTTATTTATTTGTTTGTTTGTTTATTTGTTTGTTTGTTTAGTAGACCAAAGGGGTGTGATAGCAAAAAAGCAGAATGACTATTTAGGAAGCAATCACTGTGGCCCTAACAAAAGATGCTGGAGACTTAGGCCAAAGGAGAGTGCAGTTGAGATATTGAGAATAGATGAATTGTTGATATAATTTGGCATTAGCCATGACTAGATTTGATGACTGCTTGAATATAGACAGACACACGGCAATAAAAAATGATTCCAAGGTTTTCAGTCTGACAAACTAGAACAGAGATAATGTTGGGTTATTCTTAAAATATTTTTTCTATGGTGATGAAAATGATGCCAAGAAAACCGGTGCTCAAAATTATTGTCATTCACAAGTCTACAATGGTCCTTGAAACTTTAGCTACACTTTGGTAGTAAAGGATTTTCTCAAAGTTATTATCTTAAAATAAAAATATTTCAATTGATGCAATAAGAGAAAAACAGCACCCATTTAATAAAGTCCCAGGAAATAACTTGTCAAATTAATGAGCTATTATTCATCCAAAGTATGAGGATTGAAACTATAGAAAAATGTGCAAAGGAGATGTTACAAAAAAGGGTACGAAATTGATATTAGGAAAGTTTTATGAAGTATGAGAGGATAGTAAATCCAGAGGCCAGCATGAAGATGTCGAAGGCAATGGGAGTGGATGAACTGTATAAGATATATTTCACCTGCTTCAATCATTTTCCTTAACTAACATACTCTCAATCTTTGTTAGTTAAAGACTGAAAGTAAAATAAGCCACAAAATAGAAGCAAATTATACGTCGTTGTCAAACTGGATGCCCTACATTGCCTCCCAGATGATCGTTTCATGGGACATTGTTAAACATTTACGCAGTATAAAATAGCATGAAAAGTTGTTTTATGGATGAACACATCATATTTAAAAGTTTATCCTGTTAGTATTTGAATCCTAAATTCCCAAATGAATTTAGTTCAGTTCTTCCACTTGATAAAGTAGAAAATATACAGTATTATAGTTTAACAATATTTAGTGGTAGGCAGTCATACATTCAATATTTATATATTTATTTCTATTATAGTGTTCTACTTTAAAAATCTCCTACATTTTTAAAACAAAATATAACTAATCAACACATTTGCAATTATTCTTCTTTGCCTGTCATGTTTACCATAATTCCCTTCAAGTGTATTATATTTTTGTAGGACAAGGTTTGCATAGAATGCTTGGGTTACTAATGGATTCTGTACTTTAAATTTTTATTGCATTTCTTATATTTATGGTTTTATTTTTCTACAACTACCATTGAGTTAACTGTACATAAATATTTCTGATAGCGCTGAGGAAATTAACCCTCTCGTGTGGGTTTCACAAGCAATAGTTAATATTACTCATACGTGTAAGTGGAAACTCAAGCATGAATACATATGTTTTCTAAAAAAAGAATCAAACATTGTCTATCTTGGAAAAAAAATTTAAAATATAAATCCTCTAGGCCGTCTTTGGCAGCTTTTCTTAAAGAGTTCCTTCAAAGAAATATTATGCTTGAGATGGACTTTTCCATTCCAATTTATTTATTGTTTTATCCAATGAAAATTAAAGTCAACACATATTTTTGAATTGCTGATGTACACAAGACACTGTTATACATAATATGTAAACTTTTGTTAAGGAAGTCATTTAACCAAAGGTGTCCATGGTATGAGTAATACAGGTTAGGTGATTATGACATCATATTTCTCTGGAGAAATGGAGAAAATAACACATAGTATTCTTATTCAAAGTAGCCACATTAGAAACCCGTAGACTGAATGAATATAAGATTTTATGTGAGAAGACTTCACCTCAGTATATACAGATCCAGCCGTGTTCTCCGATAAGTAGTCTTCAATAACAAATTCATATAATTGAGTAATCAGGTCTCATTACAACCTTGTGATTTTGACAAGTTAACTCCTCTCAGTTTTCATTTATTCAAATATAAAAATGAGAAACTAAGGGACATCCAGGTAATAGAGCATGTTGAGCTTATCTAAAAGGTTGTTTTTCCCAACTCATTTCTCTGATTTTAGATTAAAATGTTAGAAAAAAAAATTAAAAAAATAGTTTTAGTTAAACATTTACATCCAAGACGACCTAGCGTGAGCTAGTCTCAGACACTATGGATTGACCACATGTTTATCTCCAAGGTTTCTTGGAGCACAAATAATGCTATGGAATATATTAAGTAAAAATAATATTCTTTAACCAAGGGTCTGTAAGTTGTTTGGGGAGCAGGTCATACTACTCTGTTAGCATTATTTGATAAATAGATTTTTATTTGAATCTGGTTTTGATAAAGCCCGAAGGATTTTGACAGAAGAGGCTGGTCATGTAGCTAGAATGTGCTTACATAGTCAGCTTACATAAGAGATCTCACCATTTGCAGACTTTGAACTTCCTGGTACCAAAGGGCATCCATGCATGCTAATGGGAGCTGGAGACCTGCTGACCTGTGTAACCCAGCAGTGCAATTATGAGCATAAACCTGTGCCTGGAATCTCATGACACCTTTAGTGCCCGTTTCTCCTGTTGCTAGTGTCTAGAATCCTTTGCCTGTATGGGAGAGCTATTTCACGAGTATAAATATTTTTGAGTACAATGAATCATTTTAGAGTAATTAGTGCATACTTAACACAAAAGCCAAAGCAGATATATTCTTGATGCCAGAAATAAAAATGGAATCCAAGTCAGAAGAGTAGCTGAAACTAACATTTCTCTATGATGATAGGTATTGGTCATAGGTTTTAAAGAACTGTGGTGAGAAGTCTGCCTCTTCTATGAGGACAAGGGGTCTAGGAAAGAGGTGCCTTTTAGCTGAAAATCCCCAGGGCTGGAGTATTTCAGGGTACCTACAATCTTGAAGCAATGTCTTTTCCAGGGAATTAGAGCTAGTAGAATTTATGACATTTTCACAAAGAAGTGAGAAGAAAGATTGAAGCATGCACCGTTTATGGGTAGAAAAAGGATCGTTAGCCAGACATTAAAATCATTGTCCTCTGTCTTAACATTAGCTTAAGGTTGGCTTCACTTTATTTTCTCAAAAGATGACTGACAAAATCTGGGGACAATATATTTCCTTCTCCAGCCCAAGGGAGACAGAAAAGCTTATGTAACTCTCCTAGAAAAGTTAAAAAAAAAAAAAAAATTCTTATCCAGAGACCTGTGGGCCCTGATCTGGGTCACAACTCCCGTCTGGAGCAATTACTGTGACTGTCGCATGAGATTGCTCAGATTTGGCTTAGCTTCTTCCAAAGCACGGGAATGCATGAGAGTAGATCCATAGATCAAATGATAATTATCAAAACAAAAGGAAGGCAGCTACAATGTTCACTCTACTAGGAAGTTTAACAGGTAAGCTCTGGAATGGGTATGACGAGGCACTCTTCCAGAGGCCTCAACAGATGTTTCCAATGAGTCTTCACTATGAGAGATGTGCTTTTTAAATTGTTTGATTCAGAAACATAATAAAGAATATATTTTACATTACGGCCCAGTATATACATATTGCTGTTTATGTATTCATCATCTATCAATCTAGATATTTATAACAAATCAAATCCTCATGAAAAATACTTATTTCCATATATGAGCTTTATTTTCTATTCTATTTCATTCATTTTATAATTATGGTTATAACTTAGTAAGTTGATTTACTCATACACTAATGTATCTTCACCTACACTTTGAAAAAATCTGCATTAGAATACTGATATAAATATAAATAAATATGTATAAATATAAATAAATATGTATAAATATAAATATCAAAAAATTCCCTATCTTGAAATTAGTTCCAAATTTCAGTTTCTATGAGAGATAATGTAATTGGCCCAAAGTCAGATATTATGGCTATGACTTTGGGAACCCACACCAGGCTAGGTTGGCTATTCACAGAAGGAGGGAACATATGAACACAGCAGCTACTCCAAGAATTTTCTGTTAAAATATTTTGTTTCCACAGGAAACAATTATTTAGTGGCCTACAAGACATCTCATTGTGTTCCAGCATCTCTTTTCTTTACACTGAACATTATAACTAGTTAGTAATTATTCTTTTTGATAGAATATCTTTCCATTTCTTAAACATGCTACTCAAAATTGAAGAAAAAAGTTTAAGATAGAGGTTCTGAATTTATTTATTTGGTGTGTACGAGTGAGTGTGTGTGCATGTGCATGTGTGTGCACTTGTCTGTCTTTCACTGAATTGGACAGGGATCAATCGTTTTTGATCAATGAGTTCTGCAGGAGAACTTGACATGTGTTATTCTAATTCCTCTTATGATAACCTGGTGAGATTGGCATTATTATCTTTGTCTTACAGGTCAGTAAACTGAAGAGCTGAGAGTTTCAGGGGCACACCACAGTTCACATAACTGATTAATGATGAAGTTAAGACAGAAATCCAATTTCAAAAGTTATCTTATTTTACCATTCTACTTAAGAGTGTGAAGATATAACTCACAGCCAACTAATGACTCAGCAAATTTATTTAGAGAGAAATTAATGGAGTTTCTATCTTACATGACTAAAAATTCAGTATTAAAAATCTGGCAAGAGCAATGAAAGAGACACTGGAAATTCTCAGGTGGGTTTGAAATTTAGACTTTGCCATGCCTTGTTGTAATTAAGAGACTACTGTTATTGCTTTTTGTTTGAACTCAAAGGTCTTCTCTGTCTAGTTTTATTCTATTAAATGTGTAACACAGAAGCAAAGGAGAAGAAAACTCAATGTTGTTTTCTTATTTACAATAATTCACTTTTAAATATTAGTGCAGAGAAAATAGGAGACATAGCCCTTCGGGTAAAAATAGTCAATGCAAATTAGACCTCTCACTCCCTGTGCAAATGTGTAGGTAGTGAAGGTAGCCAGTTCACACACATCTTGCTGTCCTCATTTTTCTTCTATACATGCTGAAGCCTGTTTCTATGACTAGTAATTCAAATTTTCTAATTTAAAAAAAAATGTTATTTTAGTTCAAGAGCAAAATATGTCAGTGGAACTGATGATCTTCCTATTTTCAACAAAATGATGAACCTCTAAATTGATTCAAGCTCTTGCACTCTTATTAAAAAGCCCTTGACAAAAGGTACCAAGTTTTGAAGCAATCCTATCCTTGAAAAATGATTTAAAAATCTTGGTTTAGAGTTATTGGCTTACTATATTTAGAACTTTCTTTCTCATGTATTGTTATTGATTCAAAGTGTCATTAAATTTCTGGAGCTGTAAGGAAATTGTCTGCTCACAACTCAAGGATTTTCTATGGATAAAATCTTGGATAGTTCAGTTTTTCATTTTATGGAAGTGAGAGAAATTGCTCAAGTGAAGTTTAAAGTGCTGAGTTAAGAAATAGCCTTGAGGCTTTACTAAGTAGACACTATATTATAGTTGACAGTCCTTTTGAAGTTTCCAGGCAAATATTTGTTTTTAAGTCTAGGTAACTGGGAGTTAGCTATAAAGAGAGGAGGGGATGATTTTCTTTTCTTTTCTTTTCTTTTTTTTTTTTTTTTTGTGCACACTAGCCAAACTCAAAGTAAAACGTAGATATTTCCATCAAGAATAGCCAGAAATGATTTCATTCATATGTAGGATATAAAACTGAAAGCACCAAACAAGCAAGAAAAACAATCTCATAGACACAGACAACAGTTTAGTGGTTACTAGAAGGAAAGGAGAGAGGGGGAAAGTAGATAAAGGTAAAAGGAGTTAAATATATGGTGATGAAAGGAGGGACACCGCGTTCTGACCAGTGGGCTGTGCAGCAGCATAAAATACTGCTCCTTATAGTCCCAGCGTCCTCTCTACTCCCTCACAACCATGCCACTTCACTGGAGAGATGATTCTTAAGGAACAATTACAGTTTACAGTAACTCGAATGAATAGTTAACTACCATGGCAACTGCTACTGCACATAGAGCTTCTTTTCTGGAGAAACTCAAGACAACCTCTGACATTTGGTGCTAGAAATTTAGCACAGGTTTTTTTCTCTACTCCAACAGACAAACCCCACGGCTTACCACTATATCAGTCAAGCTCCTGTATAACAGGAGATTAGAACTGAAAGAACAAGAAGTCTCAGAGTCTTTTTAAAGGAGTCTCTAGGGAAACTCAAAGACACCTGGGGAAAAAAATAGACAACAGAAAATTTTAGCCTCGCACACAGCAGTGGCAATAGTAAACACAGCCTAACTCCTAGCCAAATAAATACAAAATCTCACACTAAAGGCTTATTTACCTCAGTTTCTTTTACCCAGTATATCGTGTTTGGCTTTCTGCAAAAAATTGCAAGGAAACTAAAAGGCAAAAAACACAGTCTGAAGAGACAAAGGAAGGTATCAGAACCAAATTCAGATATGGCAGAGATTTTGGAATTAACAGACAGAGAATTATTTAAACTGCAGAAAATCAAAGCCAAAGAGAAAATCTTGAAAGAAACTAGAGGAAAACACCTGTAGTTCTATTAGTTTTCTCTCTCTTGGTTTGGATAATGGTTACTTTTTAAAGTTCACTATATTATAACTCATTAACATGCACATTTTATGCATTTTTCTATATACATGTTATTCTTCCATATAAAATTTTATTAAATTCTAGATGTGCTTTCCTATTGAATCAGATGCTCACAGCACTATTTGTGTTTTTAATATTAATGGTTGAGTTTCTGCATTCAACATAAATATTATTAAATATGATTATTTAGAAAATATTGTATGCTAACTTCATAATTAGACA
Source organism: Pteropus alecto (assembly GCF_000325575.1). Lineage (NCBI taxonomy): Eukaryota > Metazoa > Chordata > Mammalia > Chiroptera > Pteropodidae > Pteropus > Pteropus alecto. The sequence goes on along the minus strand of NW_006436811.1, from coordinate 356,662 downwards.
AACTATAACTTTAATTGTTACAGTTAGAAAATTCTTTGGAGTATATGAAACCATGATCTGATATATTACCAACTGTAATTTTTTAAAAATTCATGATTAGTGATTATTTCATCTGAGTTTGAATATTTCCATTGATAGGTATATCATCACTATGTTCCTCCTACTGTTCTTTTGTACCAGGTACTGTGCAATTTACTAAAATACAAATGTGATTGGTTTCCAGTTTTTTCTATCAAAGAGCTTACAACAACTTGTGGGAGCATAACAACAAATTTTAATTCCACTATTTTATAAATAACATAAAATATAATATAAAGCGCATTCAATAAATATAAATCATAGAAGATAAAGTTGAATAATCTTGATGAGGGTTGGGACAGGGCAATTGAAAGGGCATCTGAATGGTGACATTTAAATTAATTTTGTAAAGTAATGTACAATTTTGAAAAGTGGAGAATAAAAAAAAAAGACAGTAAGAAAAGTTCCCCCCAAAAGTCATGGAGTTTTTATAAAAGTAGTTCTTTATTGCTGAGATGTATTTTATGTGGGAGAATAATACAATGTATAAAACCAAAAACAGTTTGGATCCAGTGTGGAAATTTAAATGTCAGGGTAAATAGTTCCTTGATGAGGCAGCTCTAGTTATTAGAATATTTCTGTAAACCTGAAAAATGCTTTCTTATTATTTCTTGCCTAATTTCCTAGGTTATTACCTCCAGTAAAATTTTGAAAGATTATGATGCTAGACATCCTTGTCTTTATCATAATCTTAGTTAGGAGCATCCAGTCTTATGCTACCTGTGGGTTTTTGTAGAGGTTATCGGATTGAGGTTTGCACCCATTATAATTAGAGTTAGTAAAAATTAAAACTGAAAGACGATGTGGCAACCTGAAAAATGTATTTATAGATTACTCTGAAGCAAAACAAAGTACACAATATTTTATATCCTGTGATTACAACTCTGTGAGAAGGGAAAAACTGAGAGGAATACTCATTTCCCCTGCTGCAGTAATTCTGTGAGTGTAGTGGTTTTATGAGTGGTTTTGTTTGTATGCTTGATAACTTCAATGTTTTATATCATATGATGGCCTTTTTATACTGAAAAAAAAAGTTATTTTCTGACATTTAAAAAGCCCTTAAAATTAAGTTTTGGAAGTATTTCATTTTTATTTAATTATTGATCCCTAGTTTTCTATCATTTGAATTATTCCATAAATCTTCTTTTAAAAAACATTTAATGAAATAATTCTTTCTCTTTCTGTCTGGAACTTTATCATGTCAGGACTCTGGATTAATGATTTCTTATAAAGTAACTTTATTGGTTTATACATTTGGTCGATTTATCCTTGGCTCTATAAATGTACTAGAAAGGAACGCAGCGAGTGTTCTAAAGTTGATATATAGCACTCAGCCTTAACAATTTGCAAATCCAGCAAGTTAAACTACCAAAGAAAAATTAACAAATGCAGGAATTGAATTATTTTGTTTTTCATAATACCCTTGCCAGTTTAAAATAGAATTATAATAGAATTAAATTTTGCTTGCTTTATTTGAATAATTTAGTGAAGAATTGATGGAAAGAAGATATTTTAAAATAAAATATCCTTATTTTTCAAAGTTCTATTAATTTTCTACCAGTTTCCCACTGAATATAATACATATTTTCAATTCCTAGTAGAAGTAACCCATATTATTTTCCATTTGTGTTTCTATTGAGCTATTTCTCAACAATAGTTTTATATAATATCTTATTATTCTGGCAAATACTACTAATTATTTTCTAATTAATTCACAGAAGTATGTGTTTTTATTTCAATTTTATTTTTAGCATAAGAGCATATTTATTTCAAATGATTGCTATGTCAGAAAAAATATGACATATTTTATCAATAAAATTTGATTTCCAGCTACCTTGGAAAAAATACATATACATATATAACTTTAAAACAAAACATATATATGGAGACATACATCACACACACACTTGAAATTTGATGGAAAATATAAATATTCTCTTAGGTAGTATTTTTCATACATATATTTTATATTTTTTCCTGACATTTTATGCATTTGATATGAATATATGTGTGTATTCTACCAAACATATATATGTCAAATCCATATTGAATACGTGTCACGTGGGTTTCAACATTAGTATACTTCCATGTGATTTCATTTTTAAGTCAGAAAGTAGTTTAAAATTAAAAATTTTTATATAATATGTAATTTATTGTTTTGTTTAAAACTTTATTAATTTTATAATCACTAAGCACCTTTAACCTTAATTTAATATATGCATTTAACAGAATGGATAGACTGGTTTAGTTATTGAGGAGAGCAATTTGAAAATATCTGTGTGTATATCCATATATATTATTGTGCATATATATACATATATTATTGTATACATATATTATTGTACATATACATATACATATCCTTACTCTTGAATAATATCCTGAAGAAATAATCACATAGCTTCATAAGGTATACATATGCAAAGATATTTGTATATGGTATATGATTGTATTTGTATATGGTATTTGTATATTTGTATATGTTTATGGTAGTGGAAAATAGGTGTTGATGTAGGTTTCTACCATGCAGTGCCAATTAGTTCTCTGAAACAATAAACTCAATGTACACTCAACACCATCGATATAATTTAAAACATAGTGTTTAAATTCAACAGAGAAAATTTACAATATTGCATTAAGATGTCTTCAATAAATTATTTAACTACTCTTACTTTCAATTATTCCTTATCTGTGGAAAATTGATCTTATTTAATACAAGATTTCTAAAGAAAGCATTTTGAAAACATCTATGAGTGAGATCAAACAGCAGGCCTTTTGAACTGTAGTCTTCCAAATTTTGTTGTGATTTCTCCCTAGGTACAAAGTGTTAGATTAAATTTCAGGAGACTCCTTTGGGTTGGTTTCTTGTTCTCTGCCACCACCAATACCACCTTAATCAGTTTAGCAATGGTACTTTATCCAGCTGTGGGAGAAAACTAGAATGTAGAATTTCAAGTATGGTTTTCTTTCGGGGTTATGCAAAGACACCAAGAGGGTTATATTTTCTTAAAATTGTGTCTGGGGAGGAAAACTCTTTGGCTTGTTGTAGTAGATTTGATAACAAAGGCAGCAATTGGGTTTGGCTTGCCAAAAGTCATGTGGAGACCAAATCTTCTTCGTGTACATCCAGCAGG
>NW_006436811.1:318884-353416 GCF_000325575.1 Pteropus alecto | reverse complement strand
CTCTTTAAGAGAGAATAATTGAAAAAGAACACAATTGGTCTTACAGATTTCCTTGATTGAAGAAGGGGAAAATGAACAGAGAAAAACTAAAGTCAAAAGAATTGTGGTTTGTTAAAATAGATCTATAAAAAAATAACAGAATATTGTTCCTTGAAGATACCTAATATGAAATTAATTAAAACGATAACATCTAGAAATATCGAGGAACAGGATATCAGTTTCTTACTTAGTCATACTTCCCTCTCAATATTTCAAGAAGAAAAAGGTGAATTTGAAGTTTCTTTCTATACCTACCACTGCATCTAAATTATACTACTGTGTGATGATTCTTAAATTAATCTTGAAATATCTAAATAGCATATCTAAACCTTGTTGGTGGTTATAAAACTTTTCTTTTCTTTCTTTTTTTTTTTTTTTTTGGTCTAGTGTCCTCACATTAGTTGGGAGGAAAAATAATAATCTCTGTATTCCAAGACTAGATTAAATCTCAGATGACACTTTAGGAGAATTTTTTTTTTAGAAATTACTTGAGGAAGAAGAGATGCAGCCACAATATAATCAGAGCAGAGACTCTTAATTCATTTTATTCAGGTAGATAAGGTTATTAAAACTTTCACAATATTTTAACTTGTGTCAAATATGTCCGTAAAATTGGGAAGGTACATCTAAGAGCCTTAGTGTGCATTGCCTGGCTGGGACCTATTTGTCACCTGGGAAGATGATATTTAGTTCCTACCTAGCAGAGAAAATAACAACAGCAATAACAGCAAATCCGTGCTGCTAATCTCTTGGCACACTTTATCCAGGATTACAGTTTACCAGTCAGGAAATTGTTTAAACACCTGGGAGGGCTACATAATCTTCCTTGGTGCCTGCCCTAGGAAAGAATTGCTTGAGACCCCTGGCCTCTCCTCAGCAATTGTAAGCTTTCAGTAAATTTATTTATATCTATAAATATTTTGGTTGGAGAACACTAACTAAATAATACCCATATCTAAGAAGGAGCATGGAAGATGTATTAATTATTTTGCCTACTTTAGTTCCCTTAAGTTCTCAATAAAAATGACTATTAGATGATACAGAAGTAGTGAGATAAAGATAAAAGTGTGAGAAGAAATAACAGAAACTATTCTACCCTAAATTCCACTATTATTTTTATAAAATATATTGAAACACAAAATAAAATGGATACATCTGTTGTTAAAATTAAAAAAAAACAAAACTTTCTAAGGTCACTTCAAAGACAAGGTCTGTGTCTTATTTTTCCTACAGTTATATCCTTAAGTCAGATTCTTTGTATTCATAAGACCACAGCAGGATCACTATTCAAAGAAACTCTTTTAAATAAACAAAAGAAAAGTATAATCAGAGATCTGGAAAAAAATTCTTCTTTGCATACAAGTACTTGTTTAGAAGCATATTCTTGCCCTGAATCCAGCTTTTTTTAATGTGCTGTATCTCTTTGAATTATACCACTATCTAGCCAGTCACTTTCAACAGAATCCTAAGATTTTTAAAATTAAATATACCTCCTATTGTCTCTCCTGTTTAACATGTTTTCTCCATCGCAATCCTCCTAACATGTACATTACTTCATTTTTACCTGCTTGAACCACTATAGCCATTCATAACTGGTCTGCATTTTTGTCTCTTTCCAATTTATGTATCATACCGCTTCTAAGTGGATTTTTCTAGAGCAAATATTAGATCAATTCTCTCTCTACTACAAATTAATTAATTATACCATTTTGCCTGCAGCCCAAAGTCTAAGTCATTTACTGTGGTGTATTTAGGTTTCTAGAAAACTCTGTTCATACCGACTGAAATAATATGAAAATTGTTAACTCACATACTTGGAAGGAAGGGTAGACTTCAGGGTTTACTCATTCCCATGACTAAATAATGTAGCAAAGGCATAATCTCATCTGTCTTTTCTGCCTCTCATAGTAACACATTTATTTTAATACATGTTTTATTCATAAACTTAACATGGCATGAAATAGGTGTTAGACTATACAAACTTTCATGCATATTTGAGAAGAAAAAAGTACGTTTTTAATCGTGAAAAAATAAATGTCTTTAACTTCCTCCCAATTTTACAAATTGAGTCATGTGCCCAACCCTAAAGCAATCACTTTGGCCAGGGAAATGGGATTTTTTGATGGCCTCTGCTCGGCTATGCTATATTTTGCTCTTGGAACCATAATGGCAGCTAATAGAGGAAAGATGTAATGAATTGTGGGGAAATAACCACAATGTTTTCTAATGCTGCTAAGAAAAATGTCCTGTTTCCTTTTCTTTTGTTCATTCGTGCATTTAAAATGTAACACTGTGTGGAAAATTGTATTTCCCAAACATGTCTGACACAATATGTTCTATTCCACGTGTTCTTCTTACAAAGCCCTACCCTCTAAAAAGGCAGTGCTTTGTAACTGATCTAACTTACAGAATAGCCGGAGTGGGCCTAAGTGACATGTGAGGCCAGGTCTTACGAATACTATAGATTTCTGCCTTGTTCTCTGGAGATGCCAACACTTGAACCAAGTCGTCATAACAGGATGAAAGCCATACAACATGAAAGGGCCTCATAGAGTTATTTGTTTGTTTCTTTCTTTTGTTTTTGGACTGAAAGCCCAGCTATGGTTTCAGGCAGTCTACAGCATTAACTAATATTGATATGAATAAAGGAGAATTCAGTATAAATCCAGCCCCAATCACCATCTAGATTCTGGCATGCTTCTAATGCTATCAGAATCACCTGGATCAATCACCTAGATATGAACTGATTGACTCATAGAGAATACTGCCTAGCTGAAATAAGTAATCTCCAGAAACGTGAAATACAATAGAATGATAATTATTTTAATCCACTTAGTATTGAGTGATTCATTGCAAGCAATAGACAAACAGAACGCATTGGTACTAATCCATCTTTCAAGAGCTAATTCAAATAGCTTTTCTGTAAAATTTTTTTCTTTATATTTTTGTTCTCTCATTCTGATATTTTTCTCCTTCTATGTTCTTAGAGCATGTAAACTTTTTAAAAAAATTTTTCTGACTTTAAACTGTTGTTTATATATCTGTCTCCTCCACCAGAGTACACTCCTTGAGGGAATGGATTATGTAATATGCATGATTTTACTGTGGAGAGTGTAATAGTTTCACATAAAGGTCCATTGAATTAATCAACCAATGATTGATCAATCAACCAACATTTAACTCAGAAATAATATAAACATTTAAACTGGTTTTCACCTTTTTTAGGTGATACATTTCTCTGCATATGGCATGATAATGTGACTTCAATCTTTCTAATACCAAGAGTCTATAAACTTTTTAAAATACATGGTACATTTACAATTTACATTATAAAGTTTTTATTGAAGTTTATGATTATTTTTCAATGAATTGAAATTATTATTAACTGCCTTTCTTCCTAATTAGTTGTTCTGTTTAAAAACAAATAAATAACACCAACATAAGAGTTTTACTTGAACTAGAGTAGAAAACTTTCAGGATTGTGTAGATTAAAGCCATTGTAGGCAAGTCCTCCTTTCTGATAATTAATACATTTTTATTTAGTTCTCAGATTTCAATAATTTATTTCTTGCTCTGCAGTGATTGCTTTTTTTTTCATTACAACTCCCTACCTGATGAACTTCCCCCATGATTTAATAATATATCATATTTTGTAGAAAGTAAAGCATTTACTGTTCACAATATAAGCATCAGCATTTTCAGTAGAAATATAATCCTTTATGTTTATTTACTTTAGTGGTTTAAGCCAAAAAGTGTTCAAATGTTTACTTTCCCCTCCTCCTACAGTATTTATCTTTGTATGAGATTAAAAGGATGAGTAAATATAATTTAAGAAATCTTTGCTCAAATTTCATTCAACAAACTTTAATTTTACCACATACCAGTGAGAAATTTTTTTATGATGTTATGACATATACAGAGAAATATAAATGACAGCTTCTGTCTCCAGAAAGAAAATGACAGTATGCAGTAAAATTGTTTTCAAAGCAATAAACATCAAAAGATGTTTAGAATGAAGTATTAAAATAGTAAAGTGGAGGGAGAGACTCCTTCATGCTGAGAGAATTAGGGAAGACAAGCAAATTATGATACTTTAGCTGGGCTCTAAAATATTATGATTTGCACATATTAATATGGCTGAAGGATACTGAAGTCAGAAATTTTGCAAGCAGATCATAAAGTAAGAAAGCACTGCTGTGCTGGGTATGTTGTGGTATTGCCAATAGGGTATATGAAAACATAGTAATAAAAGCCAGAGATGACTACAAGTTTGGAGATCTGAGTGAGTAAAAGATTACTAATAAAAATGTGAAATTTGTGTTCAGGAACTGATTTATGGAAAAAGATGATGAGTTTTGTGTTAGTCTGTGATGATGTTTGAGATGCAGACTGGATTCCAGGTGGACATTCTTGTAGAGAATTGAAAATGCAGAACTACTACTGAAGAGACTGTAGTTACAGATGTAGAATTAGGATATATAAATGTGTTCAGAGATAGATATGTAGGTAAGTAGGTGGGTAGGGTAGGTAGATGGGGTAGGTAAGAATATAGATGATACCAAAATCACAGATGAGATGCAATAGTTAAAGCAGATTTTTGGAATATAAGGATGTTATTTTTACTAAACGATTTTTGTCTACAAATATTTACTTATAAACAACTCTTTGGTCTAAATAAAAGTACTAAAAAGGCAATCAGCAGGATTGAGTTTGAAGCCATATTTTGTTTGGCTAAAATGGTATTTAAAAAGCCAAAATTTGACTAAATTTAAATGTCAAGCACATTCATTTATCCAATTGCCTATGAACTCTCGATTATCCTTCATCCTGGCTACTTCACAAATTTATGATTCTTTCCTGCTACCTCGAGTAGCTAGAGCTCAAGAACACCACATGAAATCAATTTGGGGTATTAATTGCTTACCATAAGTTTCTGGAAATTTATTCACTTGTTTGTTTCCAAAAGCATGGAACATGCAGGATGCAATGTTGCAAGATCGCAGTATGTGAAAATGGCTCTCGTGTAGTGAAGGAGTAGACATACATACATATATATGTATGTACATATGTACATACATATATATACACATACTACAGACCATACTACAGACAGGTAATGATAGTTCGTCTCTGGAGACTTTTTCTCCCCAATCCTGGACTGATACTTTTATAAAAATAAAAATAAGAAAAGTGAAATTAGAGTAAACATGCAAAATCAAAGTACTGTTTCTTTTTATTATTGGACTCAACAAACATAAAATTACATCTCAATGAATATTAAACAAACCTAACAAGAGAAAAACAACAACACAATAAACCTATATCATACCTAAACTGACTTGATGATTTGTTTTAACCACAATCATACCAATGGGATTGAAAGATAAGAGTTTGTGTGTTTGTGTGTGTGTGTTTTGTGTATGTGTGCGTGTTGCGTGTGCGTGTGTGTGCATGTGTGTGTGCATGTGTGTGTGTGTTTCATTTTTTAAAACTAGCTCTGGCCAATTTTATTAAAGAAAAATTTTGCATGATTTACTTTTAACCAGTCTGTTCTGGCATGCTTCTAATGCTATCAGAATCACCTGGATCAATGATAGCCAGTGTGCATACTCTACAGTATTTACCACAAGCAGTGCTCAATTCTACATTATTGCCACTGTAGTGATGGACACCGATCTTGGCCAACATGGTGTAGTACTCTATTTCAAATTTCCTCCAGGCTGGGCAGTTGCTGGTGAGGATGACTAGTTTAGCTTTGCTTATATCCCAGCATGTACTTTGCACTTTTCATAACAAATTGGAGCCTAGAGTTGATAGACTCCAGTGACTTTTTCATCTTTGCGGCCATCATCTTCCTGCCTTAGGTGCAGGTGGGCCCTCAACCAAGAGCAGCCACTAAGATGGCCAGGGAGTGAGAAATGAAGGAAAGATAAGATCTAAAAGCAACTTCAACAAGTGTAGCATACTCAATTTTAACTTTTATCTAAAATGAAAAGTATGACATTTTTGAAATTTTCAAATTTTTAAAAGTAGTCATACATTTTATCCAAAAAAATTGGAGTTAAATTTAAATCTTCTTTCAATGAAATAAATTGATTCTAGGTCCTAAATTTCCAATATGTTGGTGTTCTTATTTTGAAATTAAAATAAATTCAAAATATTATATTATATATAGTGTTTAGGGGTCATTTACTTCTTTGATTATTATGGTCAAATTGTAGGATATCTTTTAATAATGTCTTAGAAACAAGAATAAACTCTGTTCTTACAAATTTCTAATTTTCATTTTTGCCTTTTGTTCTTATCTGCCTTTGAAAATCATGTTACATTTCTCCCATGAATGGAGGTTAGAAGCTCATTAAAATTATTGAATGCATGAGACGAATAAGCAAGTCTAGTAGGGCAATTCACAGCTCTAAAAGTTGGGACCAAACTGGTTTCTTATTATGCAGAAAGTTCATTACAGAAAATGTCTCCTTGATAACCATTGTACCTAAACGTCAGATGCTAGTTATTCATTTCATAAAGAGAAGAATCTCAAATCTAAAGTGGTATTTGTTTGGCAGTTTACTATTTACTCTGTTTGAAGTCAGCCGATGTTTTGTTTTGTTTTCATCATGACTTTCTTGATAAAGAAAGAAATGTATTGATTTTCTGCAAGTATCTTCAACTGGTAAATACTCTGAATATTTTCCTATCATTGCAGCTGCATCTTCAGAATATTTTCATAATGCAGAATTTACACTCCAAATATTTGTTGATAAGGTAAGCTTTCATTGTATAAGTCAGAGATAGTTGTGTTTGTTGGAACTAAATTTTGGGGGAAATTTTTTTCTTACTAAAAATCATACTTAAATCACGTGATTACTAAATTGGCAATTCCTATGTCATTATCAACCAACAAATTAAAAGTACTTTCTTAATTTTGTTTGTCCTTTGTGTTGATCTTTCATATTTTTAGACAGCTCTTGAATAGATTGAACTATGGTGTCATTGGAAAGTAAGACTTGAATTACCCTCTCTGCCTCAGAGTTATCAACTAACATTTCCAGGAATATCTCTTTGATATCATCTTTACTAATGTCTCAGCAATCATATACATACTCAGTCTTAGCAAACAAAATATTGCTTTATAAGAAAACTATAAAGCATTAATAATTACATGTTAAAGAGTAAAGAACTGCTTTTGACAGATTTTTAATCAGCATTCTTCCAAGTAATTCCTTTAGCTTTACATCTATATATATATTCTGAGTATAAATACTGCTTCAGATTTTATGATTTTAATGCACAATTAGCCAGTACATCTTGCAAATAACATAATTTCAGTATTTCACTATCGATTATGGCTATAAAAACAAAAGTAGTCATATGAGGAATAATACGTCCAATTAAAACTATAAACTACTTTGGTCTTTATTTCTTTAGAATCATTTCCATTGTTCTTCTAAGACAATCGTGAGAACTATGTCTTTTCTTGACAAAAAATCCAGAGAAACTTTTTTACTATCAGCAAATTTGGGTTAAAAACAAATAATACAATGTTTGCTTTCATAATTTAGCTAATAATGTTAAAATATAGACTTAAAATAGTAATGATTAAAATAAAATAATTATAAAAAATAAAGTTAAAAAACAAATTGTTTACATCTTATCATATTATAATGTTAATTAAATGTAGACAATCTAACATCAAATGTCGCATGGTATAAGATAGCCCTGTGCACTGACAAGAACTCAGCTCACATCACATGTAATATCATCTTGTCAATGAGAAAACCTACTGATTGCATACTTGGATGTAATGAAAACATTAATTTCCTATAAAAGTTTCTAAATATTGTCTTTGTTGATGCTTACTCGTTACAGATTGGTAAACAGCAGAGTATGGCCTGACTCTGATTCATGGCTCAAAATATGAATAGCCATGGCATAAAATAATTAACTTAAATATTTTTTCGTGAATGAGATAATCAAAAAAAGTTATTAAATACATATTACTTAAGTGAGGCACTGAGAAATGGTATGAATTTTTTAATTCTGTACTGAAAGTCATTTAGAAAAGGAATCACGTGAGAAATTTTAGAGATGATAGTGTTAAAATATATTCTGCATAGAATAAAATCTAATAAAGAAATGGAGATAATAATAGATAATAAATGTTAGTATTCGTCTTATATTTTCTTCTTGTTTTTGGTAAGCAATGGATAAATATCGTAGTCTTCTGAGCATGGGGCTCAAAGGGATATACCAGTTTGCTCTATCATAGTGTGACAAATGACTGTAAATTAAGTACCGATTAGAATGGAAACCAGTTAGCAAGTCACTGCGAATAGCCAACAATTAATGCATAAAAAGGTTGATGTTGACATGATAATGACAAGATGATGCAAGAAAGATTATATGAGCAAAATCAGCTTGGTTACTGAGTGTTTATCAATAAGAATTTATTTAACAGCAAATGATTCAAACTTTGATATTTTAGGCAAAGAGGGAATTATTTAAATGAAAATGGATGATTTGTAAAATCACGAGGACGGATAGAAAAGTAAGTACAGATAAAAATATGAGTAAGGTGAAGCCATGAATCCTCAGACCTCTCCTAATTTACACCACAATACAGATTCACTTAATATTTCACTATGTTGTTGTGAATATTAAATAAATAAACAATGCAAATTCATTCAACATAATGCATTAAATACAACTGGTCCTAAATAAATGTAGATTTGAATCTATTTCTTAGCACTTATTCGATAATATAGGCTTTCTTTAATCTGAAACAACATCTTTAAGATTCTTTTAATTTTTCCATTCTTGCATGGCATATTTCCAAGTTTCTGTGTTTGATCCATTCCAGTTATCGATCACTCTGATTTAACATAAACTTATCTAAAATGACTTCTTTGTCATTTCTGATATAATAAATTACAATCACACACAGAGTTGTAGATCTTTACATAAAAATATATGAAAAATGCATTTCAACTGAGTGAAAGACTTGGATTTTAATTAATAAAGATGAATTAGTTCATGAGATATACTGAAATGAATTAGGTCAAATATCTGCAATGAAAGCTGGTTTAAAATTTTGTATTTTTTCTACTGCTTAAAAACAAAAAAGAAAGCATTCTATTTTTAAAATATATATGTTTTTTATTTTTCAATTACAGTTGACAAAAAATATATTAGTTTGGGGTGTAAAATATAATGTTTATACATTTATATAACTTATGAAGTGATCACTCCAATAAATCTAGTACCCATCTGACACCACATATGGTTATTATAATGTTATTGACTATATTCTTTATGCTATACTTTATATCCCCATAACTATTTCGTAACTACTTAATTTCTTCTTATTTTTCACTCTCTCCAAAATATATTAGTTTGGGGTGTAAAATATAATGTTTATACATTTATATAACTTATGAAGTGATCACTCCAATAAATCTAGTACCCATCTGACACCACATATGGTTATTATAATGTTATTGACTATATTCTTTATGCTATACTTTATATCCCCATAACTATTTTGTAACTACTTAATCTCTTCTTCTTTTTCACTCTCCCTGATCCCCTTCCATCTGGTGGCCATCAAAATGTTCTCTGTATCTATGAATTTGTTTCTATTTTGTTTGTTTGTTACCTTTGTTCTTTAGATTCCACATATAAGTGAAATCATGTGGCATTTGTCTTTTTACTCCACTCAGCACAATATCCTTTAGGTCCATCCATGTTGTTGCAGATGGCAAGATTTCATTATTTTTTACAACTGAATAATATTCCATTGTATATATGTACCACCTCTTCTTTATCCATTTATCCATTGATGGGCACTCAAGTTGTCTTTATATCGTGGCTATTGTAAATAATGTTGCAATGAATATATGGATTCACATGTCCCTTCAAAGTAGTGTTTTGGGTTTCTTCAGATAAATTCCCAAAAGCAGAATTATTGGGTCCCTCTTTGTCTCTTGTTATGACTTTTATTTTAAAGTGTCTTGTGTCTGGTATAAGTATTTATACTGCAGCTTTTTAAAAATTTTATTCTCATGAATTATTTTTTTCTATCACTTTGCTTTCAGTCTGTGTGTGTTTTGATCTGAAGTGAGTCTCTTGTAGGTGAGATGATTCTATTAAAAATCATCAAAAATCACAAGAAGTAATTTTGTCCAAAAGTAATTATAGTTTTGGCAATTTAAAAAACTTTTAACAAACACCTCAGATGATAAAATATGTGTATTATTCTATTTTATAAACAAGTCTGTCTCAGATAAATAATAAAAATAATACATTAACTTTCATATTTTCCACAGAAATGATATTTTGCTGTAAAAATACATGATTTCATCTATAAAACTGCTTTGTTGGTTTAACATGCTAAGTATTGCTTTTACAAAGACTGCTTATTTAATTTTAGACATATGTGATTCACATTTTTTTTCTGCTTCTAGCTTCTTGATATTCGTTCTTTTAAAATACTTATTAACAAGCTTTCTATTGTATGCAATACAATAAAAATAAATCATGATCTTTCCTGTGCAAGAATAAGTATGACCTCTTGGCTAAAATAAAATTTGTTTATGCTTTTCAATTATTTGTGTTAGTGCTAGTATTTTAAATACTAGCTAGCAAGTAGTTTAAGTATTCATGAGTCATCTATAGAAGTGAAGAGAATTTTTTTCTAAACTATGTCAGGAAAATTATATTTAGTAAATTATGTAAGAACTTTTGTGAAGCTCTACATGCCATGAGTATTGCTGCCACATTAATAATGTTATAGCAAATTCAGAAACTTGAAAAATTATTGAATTTTACATAAAACTCAGAGGGTATAAGAAATAGTATAAGAAATATAACTCAGGCTGTAAAGGAGCGACATAAACATGTTGACTAAATATTTCATTAAGGTAAGTTCTCAATTTTGTTTTCATTTTTACCAGCTGAATTAATGTCATTTTATCGTGTTTTATTATTATATTTAAACTATTTTATTTTTCATACACCGAGAAACTCATCCTGATTACTTATATTGTTGATGGTAGCCTTTTAAAGAAGATCCTGGCCTGACAGTGATGACCAGGAAAGGATGAATCCCGCTGTTTCAAGGCCAGGGCCTTTTGGAAAAAGCCAAAAGAATCAATGTGCTACTTTCAGAGTTGGGATAGCATTGTGGGAGTGACAATCAATAGGAGTCCAACAGTCAGAATCTACTAGGCATCTCTGGGTTTAGAAGTCAGTCCATTTAGAAGGAGGACAAAACACTGGAAAAGCTAATAATAGAATAACTACTGTGCTGAATGATCATCATAGGCCTAGAAGGGACTTATGATTCTCTTCAAAGAAGATAATAAGTGACTGCATTGTCTCTTTGGAAGCTAGAGTCTTTTTAAGATTGAAAGATTACTCAAGAGTCCAAGATCTGTCATGATTAGAAAGCCTAGAAATCATCTGGACAAATGACGGAGGTCAGCGATTGTGGACTAGCAGTGAACTAACGTGAAAAAGCATCCTAGAAGACAAGTACCCCTGACTACAGGGCGTGTTGACAGTTTCACCTACTGCAAAACCAACTCTATTCTGACCATTTGGTTGTATGGGAGCAAAAGAGACTTCAAAGAGATTCTAAATACAAAGTACACATTTCCGACAGGAGACCCATAGTGGGAAGTGGTAACTTCGTAAAAAGAAATCCATTTCAAGTGTTACACATCTTCTGGTATTGGCACGCCTGTTCATAGATGTTTTGTCCTAAAGACTAGCCTTGTGAGTTTTTCATTTCTCTAGTAAAGCCTAATTCTTACATCATGCCATGTCAAGTTACAGAGTTTATTTGGGTTCCTATTAAAATTGGTGGCATCATTGAAAGCACTTTCCTAGAAGGACAATTTCTTTTAAATAAATAAATAGATGATAGATAGATAGATAATAGATGGGTAGATAGATAGATATAGATATGTAGATATATAATTGATAAATATAGATGAATATAGATATCTGTATCTTATATCTAATATATGATATATACATGAGATATTATATTTTATAATATATATATATATCTCATATCCAATATCTCTGTTTTCACTGCCAATGGCAAGTATAATTAAGTTTATTTATAATTTTTCTTATGTCTTTGTGTTATGTTTATGTATGTGATATTTTCTGGATCTAGATTGACATTGTTTGCTTTCTCCTGAAGGCTCTAGCTAGGAAGAAATGGAACTGGTCCCCCTTCATGGTTATCGCTGACATTTGTTATTTTTAAATTTTCTATTCAATGTGATTTGTTTTCTCATTCTAAATTACTGTTAATTTTGGTGCTTTATTTTCCTGCAAGGCAGCCTTCAACTGTAAAACTTTTAGAACTCAAAATCTATCTGTCATTGTGTTAGGAGATAGGAGTATATGAGTTAAGAGATGTGTTGGTTAATTTTATGTGTGAACTTGACTGAGCCTACATATTTGGATAACATTATTGTGAGTATGTCTGTGAGGGTGTTTCTGTTTGAGATTAACATTTTAATTGGTAGACTGAATAAAGCAGTTTGCCCTTCCAAATGTGGGTGGGCCACATCCAGTCTGTGCAGATGTGAATTAAAAAAGGGCTGGGTAAGGAAGAATTTTCTCTCTCTGCCTCTTTTATATCTGGGTCATTAGTCTTGCCTTTGGACTCACACCAGGACTAGAACTATTCCAACTGGTTCTCCTGAGTCATCACTTACAGATCTTGGGGTATCTCACGATCAATAATTATGTGAGTCAGTTCCTTCTGATATATATATATATATATATATATCCTATATATCCTATATATATGTGTGTATGTGTGTGTGTTTTTTTATCAATCATATTTGTTCTATTTTTTTTGGAGAACTCAAAAGACTAATAAAAAGGTACATCTTTGCTTCTTGGTGGTTTGAATAAAAAACTCTCTTGGCAATTTTGTTCATAGAGTACCAGGCAGACACTCAGAGATACATGCTTCTCCAGCTCAAAGAATAAATTGAATTTATAGTAACAATGTTTTAATGCAAATTTGTTAATTTTATTGGTAACTATTATGTGTCTCCACAAAATTCATATGCTGAAGTCCTAACTCATGGTACCTCAAAATGTGAGTATATTTAAAGACAGAATCTCTAAACAGGTAATTAAGTTGAAAAGAGATTGTTTAGGATGACTTTAAATCTAGAATGACTAGTGTCCTTAGAAGAAGAGAAATTTATGCACGGACATAGGCAAAGAGATGACCATGTGAAGACACAGGGAGAAGACACATACATAAATATAATGCAAGGGCATCTACCAGTCCTGCCAACACCAGATTTCTAGTCTCCAATTGTGAGAAAATAAGTTTCTGTTGTTTAAGCCAGTCTGTGGTCCTTTGTTATGGCAGCCCCAGCAAAATGATACAGCAAATCAGTTAAATGTAAATAAAATTTAGTCATCATTTATGTTTTTTTTCCTCCTTCATGGCTTAAAGCTTCACGTGTCAAAAATTAATTAATATATTTACTTAAAAAAATAAAATAGATATAAACAATATACAATAATGATTTGATGTTTTATATAAAATAATTTTTTGTAGCTTTTAAATGTATCTCTAATGTTTATTCCACATTTTACAAGTTGGTTGGTCATTGGCATATAAAATGCTTTATGTTTTTGTGGATCGATATCTAGAAGTGTACACGAGATATGCCTTTATTAAAATGACTTTGAATAAATTAACGATTCACTTTCTTGACATAAGAGAGATTTTTCTCTATTATTACTATTTTTTTTTATTTTAAGAGTACCATGAGACATATTTCTAAAATATTCATCAGAGAAATCTAATAGCTTTAAGTAGGATTTAAAATAATCATTCACAAAAGAGGCATTAAAATTTCAGAAAAGAAATTTGGTATTGGACAAAAATTGCATTCCCTAAGCGATCTTTATAAGCTAGTTAGTGCCGAAGTGAAATGAAACGTTCAATTATTCAGCTAGTTTTATGGTATCTATCCCTACTGGATAAAGACATTTTATAGACCTATTGGGTATAATGCAGAGTATGTAGGAAAATAATAGAATATTTTGCAAAAGAGCTCATAAGTGCTTTAAAATAAAACAAACCATTTTATAACACAGTTGCATCAAATTATCTGATGAATTATATGGTGATCAAACTATGATTTTAATTTTATATAATTTTGATTCTGTTCTTCAATGTTAAAAAGGTTTCATCATATTTGTTATGTTTGCTTAAATATATTTGTTAAAAAATTTGTTGTTCAACGCTTAGTAATTGATCAAGATTATTGTTTGAAGCTCCTTTGTAATTTGTACTCAGCTACTCTGACCTTTTAAACGTTGGTCTATCCTTTTTTTTTGTATAAATCTGAGAAGATGTTCACTTGTGAAAATGAAGTTTGATTATGTCTGTTTACAAAGCTGCCAAATAATCTGGGAAGAATACAATGCCACACATGATATGGTTGCTTCAGACATGTTGCGGCACACAAATGAGGTCAAATTCAATATTATTCGATAACACTGTTATCTAAGGAGCCATGCTTATCCTCCACTTCTGAATAAAGTGAAGGGGCTGGATAATAATAATATAATAAATAATGTATTATGGTATTATATTAAATATCTATAACACTTTACAGAATTTTGTACATATGTATTATATTAACGTAGACCTGTCTTGTTACTTAAAAAAATAAGTACGATAAAAAATACACATGAATGTAGTATTGAGCTGTGCATCAAATTTTACTGGTTTGAAGATAAAAATTTCAACTCTAATTTTCAACAGAATAATGTGATAAAAATACCACATCTTGATTTAATCACAAAATACATTTTTCTAAAAATATCATCTCTTATATTGTTTTATATATCTATATATACACACTAATGTTTTTATTATAACATATAAACATATACAAAATATATTTGCAGATCAATGTGTGCATATATGTGTGTGTGTGTGTGTGTATATATATATGCATGTGTATATGTGTGTGTGTATGCACATACATACATTTCCTGATCTGTACACTATCAGTCAGGCTAATTTAGAAGTCATGGAACAGAGAGAATCATAGACCAGTAATTTGAATTTGAATGGAATGGTCCATTGAACCTATTTAAAGTAGAGCAGAACAAGGAACAAGGGGAATGAGGAGGATAGGTTAACCAGTTTAGGTTAAAATACAGGCAGGATGGGAGAACTATATTTCCTGAATTTTATATTGTACGGTGTCTATATGTCTTGTTTCTCCCTCTGCCGCATCAGCTTTCTCCCCTAATAGTGTGATTTTTGAGGAGCCAAGTTAATGGTAAGTGAGAGGCCTTGTTGGCTGAAGACCTACAAAGCCAAGCCATGCTTTTTCAGTAGAAGAGATGCAGAAGCAAGTGCATCTGACTACAGCTGTAATTTGCAGATAGCCTGACAAGCAGCTATGATGTTATTGCAGTGCTCTGGGCAGAAGACATATGGGCCAGAGTGGATGTCACCATAGGGTGGCTAATTTAGGGATATCATAGCTGTCAATATAAAAATGACATGAAATGTCCCTCACGAATATTTAAGATTTATTTGCTACTGCTATCCCTTTCTACTTATAATCAATATTAATTAATTATTTTGTTTACACCTCAGTTCAACTCGCATATGTTCTATTTATTTCATCCCTAATTTAACTTGGAGATTATTTTCTGTATCTATAGTTAACGCATCTTATAAAGTTCACCTGAATCTTACAAGCTATTTGTTTATTTACCGTCTATACTTTGTTTTATATTTTCTCTTTATTTGTTCCTCTTGTTCATTTCTCGTATTCCCTATAGCGGAACTGATCATGCTTAAATATTTTAGCAAATGTGTTACTACATTACACAGCAATTGACAAAGAGATACATAGAGTGGCACTCTAAAGATATTCTTTCCCACTTTCTGTCTCTCAACCCCTTGCTTTAATCATAGAAGTTGGTAAAAACACCTTTACTATCCTCTTATTTCATAAGTGTAAAATATTTAGAGTTAGGTATTTATTACTTGAACTTCTCAAGTTTATTCTAAAGTAAACACTTACGGATTGAAGATGTCTATAAAGCATCTTGAAGTGCTTTTAAAAACACTTCAGTGACATAAAACAAAAAAATTTGGATGGCTTTTCTATGGGCAGTTCTTTGTGGATGTTTAGTTCTATGACTTTCAAAAGTTGGAAAAGATAATTGACATTTTCATCCTAGGGGAAAAAAAATCTGGGATGCCCAAAATAAATGTTTACAATAAAGGATATGAATGGTGAGGCATTTAAACAATGTATTGCCACTTCCCATGAATTTTCATCGACATACATTGAACATATTTAAATTAGGATTTTATTTATCAATATAATTTAAAAATTAGAGACATACTTGAACATCTTTTACCCCAAGTTAAATTTAATCATAGTGACTTTTGATATCAGATACCATAGATAATAAAACAGAAATACTCTATAGTGGTTTAATTGAATTTATTACAAGAAGCTGAACTTTCCTGCCTATATTACAGACATTACAGGTCAGACCTAATAACAGTAGCAATAGCTCTAATTTTTGCTTAAATGTTCCCTGTCATATAATTTAATGGTTGCATTATTTCTATTAATTTTATTTAATCCACATATTGATTTGCAAATTATGTTTTATTTTATCAATAGTTTATTGTTATTCAGAAAGTCAAATCCTCGGTTACAAAGCCGGTAAGTGACTAAAATGGTAAAAAAGTGCATATTATTCTAATTTTAAAGTCTCTATATTTGACTCAATGTATATTTCTCAGAATGCCTGTCATAATAGAGCTTGGATTCTTCTACTCTTGTGCACTATTTGTTTTGCTATTTTTGTAGGTAATCCATTTGTAGGACTCTGAGACTATGGCAAAAATATCTCTTGACCATTTCTATTATTCTACTACGGATTTTGTTTTAAATGTTATAGAACTTTCTGAAGACATTTAAAAGCAGAAAAAAATAATATGTTGGATCTCCATGTCTCTACATCCAGCTCAATAGTTATAAACTCGTCTGTATATTTGCTTCTATTGATATCTTCCTTCCCCTATCATTTCACTCATAATTGTTAGTATATGTAAAAGAGAAGAAATCTTCTTTAATAAACACAATTACTCATATTTTTTATAACTTGGAAAGTAATAATAATTATTACTTTCCCTAATTGCCTTGCGATTTTCAAATTATTATTATCATTTTCTTCATCTTGTTCTTTTTCTTCTTCTAACTCAAGATATAGGTAGCGTTACTTGTTTTTTTTTTCAGTACATCTCATTGAATCAGTTAATACTGCAGGATAACAATTCATAGCAAAACTCAGTGTATTTTGGATTGATTTCCACTAACCTCATACACTCTTCTTAAATCTGGCTACAGGTTAGCTCGTCAAGGCTGGGCTTAGTTTGGTTCCACTCTAGTCTGTACTCTCTCACCTTTTCCCAATAACCTGCAGCCTACACTAGGAGATTCTTACTTCAATAACAGACTTGCAAGAGTATGTTCAATTGCACCAGTGCTTCTTTAAAGTTTCTTTCATCAGATCTACTCGCTTTTCATTCTCCAAGTGAAGTCATCTCGTCAGATTCAAAAACAAGGAGAGGAGAATTCAGCTCCACTTAGCGAAGAGAACACTGTGAGGTTACAAAACAAACAGCAAGCCAAGGGAAGAGTGAAGAACTGGGACCATCAGCACCATCTCCCACAGTTTCTTTATAAGTCTCTTTAATCTATAGCAGTGATTTTCAATTTTTTTTCATCTCAGGACTCCTTAATATTCTTAATAGTATTGAAAACCACAAGGAACTTCTTTTTATGTGGGTTATACCTATCAGTACTTAGCCTATTAGAAATTAAAATGGAAAATATTTTAAATATTTATAAATGTATATAAAGTTTATAAAATTTGTCCAGATGTTACACATGTTAATAAAAATAATACATTTTTATAAAACATAACTTTACTAAAATAAAGAATAGTAAAAAGAATGGCATTGTTTCATAATTTTCAGCAACTTAGTATCTGATCTAATAAAAGACAACTGTATCTCATAACTGCTTCTGCATCATATCTGTTTGCTACATATTTTTGGATAAAAATCAGACTTACTACCAGTATTTGGTATTTGTAAGAGAGGAATATTCTGTTTGCCTTTTCAGGTAATTGTGGATATTCTTCTTTGACACTACGCAAAACTCAACAAGTGGTATTTTCATAAAGGTCAGTTGCATTTGAATTCTTAAACTATTTCAATAAACTTTATGTAGTCGATTACACGCAAATCCGTTGGTCTAATTTGGATCTTGCATGGATTTTGAAACATCTTGCATTGCAATTGGAAAATATTGGTTTATTGAGTCGAACAGATCTAAATTTTGATGTGTTTTACATACTATCAAAAGTTATATTCATTAATATCATTGTCAATCTCTTAAGAAAGTCTTTAAATATTGAGAAGCCATTACAGTAGTGAATGCACATTTTCTCAAATGATTACCACGATTGTGTTAGCTAACACCACCGTCATGGCCCATACTTACCATTTCTTTTTTTTGTCCTGAGAACATTTAAGATCTACTCTCTTAGCAACTTTTAAGCATTTAATACAGTATTGTTAACTAATCACCATGCTGTACATTAGATCCTCAGAACTCATTCATCTTATAACTGAAAGTTTATACCCTTTAACTAACATCTCTCCAATTTTCTTTATACCACAATCCCTGGGAACCACTATTGTACTTTCTGATTTTGCTTTTTCAGATTCTATGTTTAAGTGATTTCATATCATATGTGTCTTTCTCTGTCTGACTTATATTACTTAGTGTAATATCCTCAATGTTTTGCTGCAAATGACAGGATTTTCTTTTTTCTCATGGCTGAAAAACATTCCTTTGTGTGTGTGCATGTGTGTGCGTGTGTGTGTGACATTTTTTCCACACATGCATTGACAGACATGTAGGTTATTTCATATATTGGCTATTGTGAATAATGCTGCAATGAGCATGGGGAATGCAATCCTGTTGTTATTTCTTTTGCATATATATCAAGTAACATAAGTACAAAATTATCTTGTTATTTGTAAGCTCAAATTTTATAATTAGGAACAAATATGGTCAATTATTTTCTCTGAAGTGATGGGCTCATTTTGTTTATTTTTGAGCAATGTCCATCAAATGCCCAAGCTTAAGTAACTAGTGTTTGACTTTTAGTTTTCCTTTCAAATAGAAAAACATAATCTATGAAAAAAGTAGCTATTTTAGCTCACAACTCGTATAAAGATGTCTGCTATGCCGTGAGTCTAACATTGTAATTGAGTTTCTAACAGAGGTACTTTATGTATACTTCCTATTTTGCCACCTACAATTTTACAAGTCAAGAATTGGTGTGAGTAAAATTAATAATGACTATTGCCCCATTGAAGACCTTCATAAGTGAAATTGGCTTTTATTTTATTGTGAATGTGTGACAATAACAAATACAAAGACTCTAGTACAACTTGGTGTCACTTCCTTAATTCGTGATTAGGTGCCAGCAATTTTACCCATCATTGTTTTGTAAACATTAATACACATGTCAATACAGTAAAAAAAGGAACATTTTAACAATATTTTGTAGTTTTGATCTCTGATATCACTGGTAAGGGTCATGAGCTTTGTTGACGCATTATTGTGTTTTGTTTGACATATTATTTGTTTGTCTTTTTTTTTAAACTCATAGTTTCAACTAAGACCTTAATAAACACAAGTTATTTTTAAACAAGAATATCACAGGAGAAACTGTTTGTTTTTGCATGTAATAATACCAGCTATTAGTAATTATTGCCTAGATCTATTATTTTATTGAGAATACCAGATTGTAATTTTAAAAATTATATTTTTTTCTTATTTCTATATCAGTTGGATTAATTCTATAAGGAAAGGCTTCTTCTCATTAACTGTTTAGTCACCTTGGGAACTATAGGATAAATGCTCAAACAAATAAAAATAAAAGAAATTTCAGTAATACACAACTAAAAACTTAACTGACCTCCTTTAGAGGCATTTAGTAAACCAACTTATTTTTTGAAAGTAAGTCAATAAAGGAAAGAATATGCATTTATCTTGCT
Source organism: Pteropus alecto (assembly GCF_000325575.1). Lineage (NCBI taxonomy): Eukaryota > Metazoa > Chordata > Mammalia > Chiroptera > Pteropodidae > Pteropus > Pteropus alecto. The sequence goes on along the minus strand of NW_006436811.1, from coordinate 333,204 downwards.
TTCTTCTGCGTAGACTCTACTAACAAAGTTTCCCCCTGCAACGTTCCACATTTAACCTTCACATTTTAAAATACAAAGTACCTTTTAAGGAATTATAAATTATGAAATTGAAATTATAAGATAACAATTAGCAAAACAAAGATATAACTAGCCACATCCAATTGGCTTCAATAGTAGATTTCTACGAGATGTCATCATCTTGGTGAATAATTTGTCACTTTCCAGGGTTGAAGCCTTCAGACTATCATTATTAAAACCTAAGTAACCACGACAAAAATAATAAATTTCTTTCACTAGACAGGGGCCCTATAGCAAAAACCACAAAATTAGAATAGCACGTTTAGTTGAAAGAATGGAATCAGATTTAGGGACAATGGTGCTCACCTATTTAATAAATACATACTGCTTGGATTGAGCATGTAGAGACCTGAGAGAACAAGGATTCTTCTCCCCAGAATAGGGCAAAGATAAGTAGTGCTGGCAGTTGCCTCTTTAGTGCCCCCTTTTGTGTGTGTATGTGCTTCTATTGCTGAACAATTCTAAATATGCAGGATGTAAATAATTTATTCATCAAGCCACAGAAAGTTATTAGAAATTTGGATGTGATACTGTGATTTGTGATTTGTAATAAGAATTATATATTTGACCTTCATCCCCAAAAGTGGTGGGGAGGAAGCTCTGGTACAGAGCTTCTAAAACCATTGGAATTTTCTAAGTGGTAAGAGTGATGAAGGTGTCTGTTGAGTTAATGAGTAGGCCTTTGGAAAGCATCTTGGTAACCTAAGGTTGGGGGCTGGTTGCTAAGGTGCCCAACCCTGTGATTAGAAAGTTGGAACTTTCAGTCCTCATTCTCCCTTCGCTCAACTTCCTGGTAGTGATAAAGGGGCTGAAGGTTAAATTAATAGCCGGTGACCAATGATTTTATCAATCATGTATATGAAATGAAGCCTCCATAAAAACTCAAAAGATGAGGTTCAGGGAGCTTCCAGTTTGGTGAACATGTAGAGAGTTTCTGGGATGTGGTGCCCTCAGAGAGGGCATGGAAACTCTACATCTATTCCCCATAACTTGCCTTATACATCTCTTTCACCTGGCTCTTCCAGCGCTATATCCTTTTATAATAAACCATTAATCTAGTAAGTAAAATGTTTCTCTGAATTCTGTGAGTTGCTTCATCAAATTAATCAAGCCCGAGGAAAGTGTTATTAGAATCTCTGATTTATAGCCTGTAGGTCAGAAGCACAAATGACAATCTGGACTTGCAACTGGTATCTGAAATGCAAGGCAGTCTTGTGGGACTAAGGCCTTAATCTGTGGGACTTATTATCTCTGGATAGATAGTGTCAGAAATGAGTTAAATTGTGGGACAGTCAGCTGTTTGAAAATAGACTATAGGTGTAGGAGAAAAACCCGCATATTAAAATTAATGACAAGAACCTTATTTGGTGATCAGAACTGGGGTCAGAGTCAGAATCTTACTGGGAACTATTCTTCCTTTTTAAAACAATATTCTATTCAGTTCTGAGTCATGGTGGACAGAATTATATTTTAACAAAGACAATATTATTTTCACATTCTTAAGAAGTATTTTATTTTTAGCCCTAGTACCACTGATAAATACATTACAAATCCTTAAGAATTATTTGAACACCAGAATCTGTGCCTCAAGAAGAAATTCAGCTCAGGAGGTTTGGAAAAATACCTGAGAAAAGATGGGCAGTTGTTGAAGACTATGTTGACTTTTTTTTTTTTTTTTTTCAATTTTAAATGAAGTTTTATGGAATGAAGTGACTTTGGGCCTTTGCTTAGCTATTCAAAGCCTTCAGTGTTAAGTTTTGAATACGGAGTTTAGTAGAGCCTTTCAGAACCAATATGAAAGTCAAATACAAATTGTTCTTCTGAATTGCACTTAAGAGAATCAATTAATATCTTTAATTTTGAGAAATTAATATTAAAGAATTATTTTGATTTCAAGGACATTGAATAATGACATTTTATCTACATGTTTATTTTAAGATGAATACAATATACTTTGGATATACATTTTAGATTAATTTACTTTTTTAATGAGGTAAAATTCACACAATGTACAATTAATCATTAAAAGTGAAAAATTTTGTACATTTAGTACATTCACAATGCTGTGCACTTTCCACCTCTATCCAGTTCTAAAACATTTTCATCACTCCAAAGAAAGCCTTCCTATATTAAGTAGTCATCCTGCTTTGGGATATCTAAAGCTACTTTTGGTTTTTTGGGAGGATGAGTGTGTTTGTTTGTTGTTTAGATATACTTTCTCTGCTGGATCATCCTACTTTAAACGTTATTCCTGAACTGTCTATAAAAGAAATAAACTTTAGATCTCAGATTTGTTTTTGATTTTACATGTAGACATTATTATAAAACTTGTCCAGCTACTATGCACTTTAAAAAGTACCCTAAAAGAATATATTCAATTTTGTGAATTATATTTTTCTCATTGATATTATTTACATTAAATTTATTGACTTTAAGCAAATAGTCAGCAGATATTTCTCCAGCAAAATGAGTTTCTTGGTGAAAAATGAAGACTTGCAATTTGGGACGTGTGGTCTAATGGCTAACCACTGCAAGTCCAGAGAACAAAGGAAGAAAACAGCTTTTATGCATTTGGAAGACTGTTGTAAACAAAGAGTCCTTTGGAAGAAGCTGAAAGTTTGAAGTGTAGAGACTTTTTATTGCCTGAGTTATAGCAGTCTCCCATTGGTTGAACTGTTACTAGCAAGGAGAAAATTTTCTTTTTTTCTTCCACTAAGGTATTAAATAGTATCACTTCTTGGCAGAGGTTCACCTCTTCCTGTTGGGGTCTGTAGTGTACGGTAAGTTGCATGTGCATGAAAATTCACTCTCCTAGCCTCCTGACTCCATTTTAAATGAGGTTTTGTTTATTAATTTTCACAAATTATTTGCCTTTAAAATTGTTTATGTATAATTTTAAGGCTTTTGTAGAAAATAACGTAGTTGAGACAGTAAATATTAATTAAGTGGATATTTGCTTTTGAGAAGAATTGAGGAAAAAACTTTTATTTCTACTGTATTTGTTTTATCTGAGATAAATAACTTTAATTATATAATGAGAGACTGGTAATATTAAAACAAGCATTGCCAGTGACAGATGTGTTGAATGTTCCTTCTGTAAAGTCCAAAAAATGATAAAAGCAATTGGTGCTGATGACAGTTTAGCCAAGGGTGATAATCCTTATTTCATCAACTACATTTAAACAACTGGGTACCATATTTTCTCCAAAGTACTTTGCACATGTCACAGCACAAATTAGTGAAGTCTAAATTTCAACTTAAGGTCCCATGTGTCATTTGATAGCAAACATTTGCAAACTGTAGCCAAAAAACAGGCTTCTGCCAGGGACTCTGAAACCTCTCATTTACATAAGAATGGGAAGTTAATTGTGGTACAGATATTGTGGTATCCCCAAAGAGTTCATGAAACATGCTGAACATGCTGAAATTATAACTTAACTGTCACTTCTGAGAAATTGGGAAAATTTAACTTTAGATACAACACTGTTGGCAGTAACAAGCATAATTTAATGTATACATTGCTCTGAAGCACAGATGGGCTTCCACTGAAATTTATAAGATCTCTAATTTCTGTATTCATTGCCAAAATAGTATACCATATCTGAGAATTAAGTGACCTAGAGACCTTTCTACCCACCCCACTCCTGTCCCTAAAAATATGGCTACGCTACTACCCACAGGTTTCAGTTACTTAAAATATTTTGTGGCGTTATGGGTCAACTGAAATGCTTTAGTTGCATTAATGAATGTCATATGAGTAAATATGAAGTAAAAATGGAAAAATACAGATGATAAAAAAGATACAAAATTCACCATTAATTTTAAACAAAACTAATGTGTAAGTATATATATATGTATGCATCTAGTATACGTATCCATAGATGGATACATATATATTATAACAATATTGATGATTTGGAAGGAAATTTGTCTTTATAAACACTGTTTAAGTAAGCATAAGATATGAGATCCTGGGATTGTTTTTACTATGACAAAGTGTTTGCACTAGGACACTCGGAACTGATTTGGATGATCCAGTTCTACAGCATGGGGGTGCAAAATTAATTTTCTTCCCACCTTCTAAATTCTCCTAGCTAGGCTAATAATCAAATTTACAGAGACAGATTAATAGAAGAAAATATTTAAAGTTTATTTTATGAATGCACATTTGGAGGTGACATAATAATAGAGATCCAAGGACAGATTGGGCAGTTGAGGCTTATATATCACTCTGGAGCTAAGAATGGTTTGGGGTGTCAAAGGGCGGAAAGGCAATTCACAAAGAGATGGAAAAGCAAATGTTTGGTAAATAAATGCTTGCCAGGTGGGCCATTTTTAACAATGAACTTTGCTTGGTTCCTCTCCATCTGTAACACACTAGTTATCTATGGTTATCTATGATATATCTCTCTTTCTGGAGCAGGTTCTCTATCTAAATTTCTTAGGCAGCTAAAAGGACAGCCAAAGATTTTTCCTGAGTATTTTACACATTAATAACCAGCTTAAAATTAATATCCCAAAAGGCATACTGTGTAGGGGGAAACTCTGCTTCCATTCAATAGTAAAAATGTCCATTAGGGCAAGGATTTCTTGTCCTGAAACAATGTTTCAGTGTGTCAATGTAAGAAATATCCACACCTGGAGAGAATTTTTATGAGTTTATTTGAACCAAACTGACAAAATTGGTGGGAAGCGAGATCTCAAATGCTCCAGAGACTAACAGACACATGCAAACACACATGCATATAAATATAAACTTTTAAAAAGATTTCTTGACTTTCTGTGTGTCACATCATCCCCACCTCCACCTTGATGGAACTAACCAATTGACCAGTTGTCTATTTAATGTGCCCGCACAGGCCAGTATTGGTGAGGGATATTCAATGTCAGAACAATCTGAGTATTTTGCTATTTTTATATATGTCCTTGACTAAGCTATTAATGGCATTTTGATTCCATTTATTTATTGGCCTTTTACATATCATTCATAAATGTCAAAACATCACTTCTTAATCTAAAGTATTCTGTATTACAGCACTTTGTTTTGTCCTTTTTTTTTAATATTTATCATTTTCAGAAAAGTTCATATTTGATAACTTATTTCCACCCTTGGAAATGAAAAGTAAATTCCATGAAAGCAAGGACTGTATCTTAACTCAGCATGGTATCTCCTGTGTTGAGGATAATGCTTGACACATTCAAGGTGTCCAGTAGTGTAACTGACTGAGCTTCTAGTATGGGTGATAGCAACAGCACTAAATAAAATAAAGTTCCTGCTTTCGTGGAGTAAACTTTGAGTGATGTGGGGAAGGGGTTCGGGAGGGCAGACAGGCAGAAACTAGGCATGCCAAGTGGTGATGAGTGCAGAAGAAAATTAAAGCAAGATGAGAGAATAGGGATTAATGAGGGAGAAAAATAAAGCAGGGAAAGAAAATAATGGTTGAAAGGGGCCTTGTTTGATATAATAGAAGATTTTTACATTTCTCAATGTAGTTTTCTTTGCTTATTGCATATCTGGTATAAATTTATAAATACAGAATTTGCAGGAATATTCAATTAATGTTTCCTGAATATGATATTTTCATGGTTACTTATTATATAGTAAGTAAATCAGACACTATACTTGACTAGTAACCTCTAAAAAAGCTAAGGTTTTTAACCACTTGGGAGTAAATGCATTTGAGGGGCACATTTCACATCCTTCTCTGAAGTTACTATGTGGTTCCTTTGAAACTACTATTGAAATTTAGAAAAAGCTAATTCAGAGACTATATTTGGGCTTTTTTCTGGTTTATTTCTAGAATGAATAAACATAAATATTAAAAAAGAAGTATTATTTTGTGTAAGAGACTTACCTATAAAGCTGTCTTTCACTCAGTCCTGATGCAAAGCAAATCAATTAGTTGATGAAAACTAAATGCTCCACAGGCAGGCAACAATGTTAAAAAATGTTATGTTGCTCTTATAGTGGCTATAAGCTTTGTAAATTTAACTTATAGCATATTTTTTTCTGTATTTCAATTATATACTTCTCTTTTAAATATATTTTTCTAAATGTCGGGAGCATTAACTTCTTTTGAAATTTATCTAGCCTACTATATTTGTCATGAGTAACTGACTTATATGTGAAATCATTCTAAGAGCTCTCCAAGTGATTGTGATGGCTCCCTCATTTGAACCACCAAAGTCTGCTTCTTCTTTCCTTTCCCATGTATCAATACAATATATATAGAGAGAACTCTTCAATATGTATGTTCTTCCCAAAGACAGAAGTTTCCTTGGTGAGGGTACCAATTCATCTTTGTATTCTTTAAGAATGGTTCCCCCACTATCTTTTTTCCGGAGCTCTTGGAGTAAATCTGAAGGCCTACTTATTAAACAAAAGCAGCATTTTCCTAAATACTACAAATACTAATTATATAATAATGGATACAAATATCCATCTACTTTGGTTACTGAAACACCTCATTTAGTGTCTCATTATAACTATTTTCTTTCCAATTTCTTTTTTCTTCTATTCCAGCCTCACTACCCAAGTTCCTTGGGGCCCCTGTTATGTATTTATGGTATCCATCTTACATTTACTTAAATGTGCACGCACACACACACACCAATATAATGTGATAGTTTTAGTGCACTCTTCTAAAATTATATGAATGTTATCGAACTTTCAGTGTGTGTTACAACTTGCATTTACTAAACTTTTCATTTTAAATGTTATCCATGTGGTTAATTATAAAGATACTTTCTTTTAACTTTCATATAATGACATTCTTACAACTACACCACACGTATTAACCAATTACTAAACAACATTTTTATTATTTCCATATTTTAATTATATAACCAATTGCACTATGTATCTTGTATATCTTTTCCTTTATATTAGTGTTAAAAAGAAATTCTGGAGTTAGCATGGGTAGATTATTAGGATATACATTTTCCTTTTATTAAACTGCTTAATCACACTTCATTATGATTGAATTATTTACATTAATGCCTGCAGTGTATGGGAGTGTTTTCATCACAGCCTTCCTGTCTCTATATTTTAATTTAACTTTTAACTAATTTCAAATTTATTTGTGTAAATACAGGTAATTTATTGTTGTTTTACTGATCAATAGTGAGACTGAACAACTCTTTATATTTATTGAGCATTTACTTATTCTCTGGATGCCCTGTTTCTTATTTTTATCTATTTTCCTACAGATTATATATATTTTACTTTAAAATTTCTGGGAATATATATATAAAAATATGAATTTACTAGTATTTGTAGTGATGATATGTATATTAATAAAATTTTATTCATTTTTATGTATTTTATGCATTGCAAATATCTCTTCTCAGTCTACCTCTTAATTTTGAATTTTGTATATGATCCTACATATCATAAAATGGAGCTACATTTTAATATAATTACTCATATTAATCTCTTTTCTACATGTTTGTTTTTATATTATTCAAGAAACTATTCCTCAGACTGAATGTGTATAATTCCCAATATCAAATATTTTATATTTATTTAACTCAAAAATTTGTCAGTGGCTTTGTCTAGTTAATATTAGAATATATTTTAATATTGTTTATAAATTTGCCCAGTATTTGTATTTTATACTGAGTTGTTTTAGGTTAATACATCAGCATTTCATAATATCCCACAAAACAAGTCCTTTGAATGTGAGAAGTTCTGGGACGCTAGATAGTCTGGGTATAGAACTCCAAGATGGTGTAGTGACACATTTAATCTGAGGCTCCCTGAAGTCTTTGTATCAGATATAAAAAGAAGAGGGCACTTATAGATAGGTATAAGTGAAGAAAGATAAAATAGAAATACAAAGGAAAGATTCTGAAAAGAAATTTTGTAAGTTTCATAAATTAGATTTATCTGTTAATCTTTCTTTCCTCCCAAATGACAACATTTTTCACCTACTTCATAGGCAGAGTGATTATATGTCAAAGAGTAAAAATGAGGTATTCTTAAGAATTCTACTTGGATAAATAGAGTAAAATCTGTTTCACAGGTAGTTTTTTTTTTTTTTTTTTTGGAAATTCAGCATAACCAAGAGATTTGGCAAAATTTTTCCTTGTTGTCATTCTCATTACCTCTAATTGCTTCTCCAATTACTAGGCTATAAAAAATACAAACATCTGCCTGTTTAAAAAAAAAAAAAAGCACAGAGAAAAAACTGTAAACAAAATGTATTCCCACATAAAAGATGCTCACGAAAATAAACAAAACAAGAAATAAAATGGAATAATTGGTATCTTTAAAAACATTTGTCTGATTTTCTTTAGCTTGAGACTGATTTCTCTGTGACTCTGATTCATAGCACTGTGCTTATTCTTATGAGTGATTACATATTTTGATTACTACTGTGATTGCTGCCGTGTGAAATGAATTTCACTATCCCAACGTAGTGTTAATTTACATTGTTCTTACATAGTGTGATATACTGGAATCAATGGCAGTAGAACGACTGAAATTGGATAGAAAAGTCACAGTAAATTTATGTTCCCTGGACGCACATTTCCTATTTTACCACCAAGAGAAAACTAAAGTGGTTGTTGACTGTCCTGGTAAATCACAGAAATGCATGTAAAACAAGCTGATGATTTGTATTCCTTAATATTTGACTCTAAGAAAAATATGAAGTGACATATATTTTGCTAATATAAGGAATGTATCATATAATTTAAAAACATTCAAAGTACTATGAAATAAATTTATCAGAGTATCTTCGGTAACATATATTGTGCTTTGTTTTTATATATCTAAAATAATATTCTTATAATGTTACTTGGGTTTCTTTAAAATCTTATCTAAAATTTAAGATCTCCGAGTTCAGGTGATTTATTTTATTAAATTTCTATTATTTAAGGTTTTAAAGTTAGATATGCAAAAATATACCCATTATAATTGTCTAGATAACCATATAAATAATGTTTGAATTTAGCTCAAAATAAGCTATTTATCTCACTATCAAAATTAGAAAAGTTATATATTTGTTATTTAATTGGTTATTTTATTTTCTTCTTCTTGCCAAACAACTAGTTGATTTTTTTCTCACGTAACTCACTTTTTTTTATTTTTTAATATAATAGAGATAAATAATCAGGTATTGTATTTAAAGGATAAAATAAATGGCAAGGCAGTTAAATAAATGAAGTAAAAAGCCTAAGATTGGACTTAAGTAATTGGTTTGGTGGAACATAATGCTTCATTTCCAAGATTGCCTTATAATTGCTCATTTGCACATTCTATGAAGTAAAACAACTGAATTTGCCCACAGTATTACCAATTAAATTGTTTAAGAAAAAGACCTGCTGATAACTTATTAATGATAAATGTTCTTTTAATGCATGCAAATGCATGCTGGAGGTCCCTAATTGCAGTATTCAGTTTCTTTTAGATAAGTATGTCACCTTGCTCATGTTAAGAACAGTACTAGTCTTTGCTCAAATTTGCTCCACAAGAATCTTCACTTTTTCAGCATTAATGAACTATATTCAACTGTTTCACTCTTAAGAATATCTGCAAGACCATAATTTAATTCAATAATATCTATATATTTTTAAGTTCTATAACAACTATTGTAGAGATTGTCATCATATAAAAACAAAAGAAAATTAATCTCACTGGTTTCTTTTTTAAGTAAACAAATCTTCATTTTGAGCAAAAAATAAAGTTCTTTTCTTGAGTATCGACCTCCATACAATCTTTGAACCAATATTTATTAAGCATCTCTATATATTAAGCAATAAGCATATGGAGTATAGCACAGAACCACAGGCGCCCTACCTTGCAGAGCCTGCATTTTGACTGCTCGATCACATTAAAGATCTTAAAATAGGAGTGGGCTGACAATGTGATCTGTTTTCTAGTTCTGATCTGACAATCAGATATTGTAATGCTGAACAGCGATTCAAATTCTGTGGGCCTCAGTTTTCTTATCTGTAAAAATAAATCTACTGTAATCTGAAAGAATGCTGAAATTCATGAGAGTGTTTCAATGAATGTTAAATGAAACTAGGTGCTGCCTGGGGTTGAGGGACATTTTGCTTAGTGATAGATTTTGATTGTGCTAAATGCTGCAAAAAGAAATGTGAGTAAGTAAAGGTGTGATGGCTGCTTCAACTTTTGCCTTGTAATGTTGAATGACCTTTTAAAGAAACATGATCACATTGGATAGTTTTAGCTGAAAACCCAGAGTTGAAGTCTGGAGTTGGCACTATTCTATATTTGGAATGGTGAACTAATGAGTCGTCTATATTATTATGTGATGCTGTTACTTGCTCAAACAATAGATCTGTAAGACAACTACCATCCTAGTAGACTTCTGGCAATAGGTACTCTGTTTGGAACCAATTACATATTAAGACACGATAGCTGATTCTGTGTCATCCCTGGACTACTTTACCACGGACTTTTATATAAGAGAGGAATACACTTTTATCTTGTTTAAAAGAGAAGGACAAGATAGCCGGACCTACTCAGGATACCAGTTGAAGTCATAGTCAATGGCAGTTTTCTTTGTAGCCACTTTATTACATCCCCACCCTACCTGTTAGGACTTTGTTAAAGTGGAGTTGTGGTGGAAGCATTCTGTTTTCTCAAGGACTCAGTTTATTTAAGTGCAAGCTTCTCACTTACTAGTAACTGGGATATTACAGTCTGGAAGTGTGTTTACAAAAATTCAATTCAGTTTCCTAGCACAAGCTTTACATATTGCTTCTCATCCTCTTTGTTAATGCCCTAAATGGTACCTTATCCCATCTTCTTTCATTCTATTACTGCTGTTTTCATTTATTTCCTTGCCTCTGGTAATCTCACCTTTTTGACTGCTATCTTTCTTATTAAAACAGCATTATTATAGTCTTTTTATCATGGTGGCAGTGTGTGTCAACCAAGGCAAGAGTGATCTGCTGCCGCTCCCAGGAATCATGAAGATTTAGAAGAGGGTTATAAATTTCACTCCTATATCCCTTCTGTTAGTTCTTATCAGTGAAACAATTTCAGAGCTAATGGAAATGAGACTGTAGAATGTGTATCCATAAAACTTGATCGTCTTCTGCCCCACAAATGATACTGAGAAGAAATACTTGCTGTTATATTTAGGCAACAAGAAATAAAAGAGTTGAATTGGTAACTCACTATGTGGGAATTATTAAGTATTATTAAATGATCCTCCTAAATATCAATGTATCCATTCCATTTTCTAGTTTCCTATCTCTCTATAAATAAAGATTAACTCTTTAAAAAACGTCATGTAAAATCGTAACATAGTTAATGTTAAAGAAAGCTTCAAAAATTGAAACTTAGAAAAATGGTGTGATTCCATATCTAAGTGTATTTAATACAAATATTTTCCTACTTATTTATTTCTCATGTCAGTTTTCCAATTAAGTAAGATTTGAATTTACCATCTGTTCATTTTAGTCAGCCTATTAGAGAATTAAAAATGCATCCTAATCTACAGTCTTCTAAGTACCATATTTTTTATGTAGCTCTAGAAACAAAATCAATAAGTGCAGAAAATATGAATCTAGTGATTCTAGATTTATCAAAATAATACTTATATCATCTAAGATTTTCCCTCTGAAAATTGTGTGTAATTTTAAACATTTATATTTTAAGTTTCATTCAAGTGCCTTGAATCACCTAAATTTTATTCATCACACTTGCAAATTTCAACAGTAACATGGTTAAAAATAAATAAAGAATATGAAATTCAACCTTGATTTTGTCTAATATAACACAATACCTTGCTATTACAACTAGGCATTTGTGACATTGCTCTATAGTATGATTATCTAAACAATAGATGTACATAGGACCTAAATGCAGTTCTAGAATGTAAATAGAGCCTAAATGCAGATTTCAAGGGGGGTAAGGAGAGTTCTAACCATGTGTGTTATAAGATTCAGTTAAGAAAACTATGCAGTCATCTACTATCTCACTGATTATGGTGGTTTCTAAATCAAAATACATTTTAGTTAAGTATGAGCCATTGAACTCTCCAGGACTCTTGACATAAGATGTAGACAAATTTCTTGGGAAAAAGGAATATTTTGTATTGTTTCTGTACTCTCTGAACTCTTAACACAATTTTAGTGAGTGAGAGTGTTAGAAATAAAAGCCGTTGGTCATCTTCTCTGCATTTTAATTAGCAGAGTCTTCCCTCGCCAAAGTTTTCTTTTTTCTTATTAAATCCTGCTTTCAGACTGGAAATGCTAGTAATTTTCATAAACTCCTCAAGATAAAAGAACATCGTTCTTCTAGACTACTCTCCAGAAGAATGTCATGTCTTCAAATTACCAAGAATGTTTAAAAAATAATATTTATATTATATAAAGACTACATTAATTTTTCAATATAATATATAGATACATATGATATATGTATGTTTTTTTGTCCACTAATTATGTTTTTAATGTTTACCTTTTAAATAAATCCTTTAAGCCTATTTAAAAGTTTGCCCAATCATTTCATGCTGTATCAATAAGCAGCTATCATAATGTTTTAAAAATTCAGAATTCTTGAAGATTGTGAATATTAGCATACACACCTTTTTCTTCCTTCCCTCATTGAAAATAACTTCAAATATGGAATTTCAAAGCTTATTGGTGATATTAGACCTGTGTCCTGTGGAGTAGATGATACGGTGTTAAAAAATAGAATTTAGAATCAGGATATCAGGAGTCTAGATTGACAATTTAGTTACTGTGTAATCTTGAACAATTTCTTATCCAAGCTGAATGAGTCTCAATTTTGTAACCTGAAAAGTTGGTGATGATGATATTATGGTTTTGGATGATAGAGAATAAAAAACAATGAGTTACTTATAAAAGCAGAATGTTTAGCAATGTGTAAATATATAAACCTTCACTTAGAGGAAACTATTACTAAGTCTCAATATGCATTTTAATAAAAATTGTGCTTAAACATTTAAAGAACACACTACAAGCAATACTATTAATATTATAAAATTCCTAGGGAAAACATATATCCTCTTCTTTCTGTGTTCAGTAGAAAGAATTTGACTTCAATTCTTTAAAAGAAAAAGTATGAGAACAACAGCTCTAGTTTCCACCCAAAGCCAAATCTCTCTAGCTTCTCCATATAAAACGAAGAGTAAAGCACATAACTAAGCAGAAGGAAACATGTATGAGTAGGCAGCTTCAGAACTTCTGGGTTTTTTATCTTTGGAGAAGCCTCTCCTGGATGTATGTGTTTACCTTTGTCAAGAGGTAAGTGATCTACAACCTGGGTATCATCTGCAGTTGTCTCTCTCTACCCACATTTATGTGAGAAACTTCAATTCACTGGTGGAACTTTCAGAAACCACACTGTCTTAAACATAAGCTATGTTAACTAGGTTTACCAGTAATACATGTATATTTAATCTTCACGTCTCCAGTCTTGTTTCTTATTTCTCATTTGGTTATGACTTTGGATTGATGAGGCAAAGGGTAGTTATTTGTCACTCTCAGAAAAGCTCCAAGAAATGTTTTCACTATTTCTATAAACATGGAGTATATTATTCTCCAAGAAAACCTTTGACTACGTTCACCAAATTATTTTTTAAAATATAAAATGTCTATCCAATTTTAAATTCTGAATAATTCTAACAGTGACAAGACATTGGAAACAGAGTAAAAATTGATTACATTTTTTCCTAGTAGTCAATATTTTATTTTAGACAATCTATCCATATTTTTTAAAATATACATTTTGATTTTTATGATTCTGAGAAGTAATTAATGTTGAAGAGCATTACGAGAGATATACTTCACTCTCCATCATTCCTTCTTTTTGACAATTAGAATACTGAGGATAAATGAGAAAATGATCAGAACCAATGTTCTATTCACTGAATCATAAATGATTTGTAATTATTACAAAATACATTGGACAGTAAGTCAGAATAAATGAGTTCAATATGTACAAAGAGAAATGAAAAAAGTTTGTCAATTTTCAAAGAAAGTGAATTATAACTTTCTAAATTATTTATAATTTAAAATAAATTAATTTATAGAAATAATTATATAGCAAATTAATTGTTCATATGATATGAACCTAAATTTTTAACACAAGAAAAATAATTAGAATGGAGTACTCATTTGAGCTGTGCTGAGACTCTCAACCCATGGAAACTATGAGATAATAAATGGGTGCAGTTTTAAGCCACTAATAATTTGTGATCATTTGTTATACAACATATAAAACCGATACACTTGC
>NW_006436811.1:289874-318582 GCF_000325575.1 Pteropus alecto | reverse complement strand
TTTCTTGAACATACTACTGAAATCAATTTTTAATACACAGGAATTCTATACCAACTTTAACCAAAATTAGATTGGTAAGAGATTGAGATATATAGAAAAAATCTTAGCAAGTGTATCGGTTTTATATGTTGTATAACAAATGATCACAAATTATTAGTGGCTTAAAACTGCACCCATTTATTATCTCATAGTTTCCATGGGTTGAGAGTCTCAGCACAGCTCAAATGAGTACTCCTCTTCAAGCTCACATGGTTATTGTTGGATTTAAGTTCTTTGATATTTTAATACTGAAATAAAATGCCTCAGCAGCTTGAAGTGATTCTTGCCATGCTGTCTTCTCTATGGACAATTTACATCTTAGTAACTTGCTCTTCAAAACTAACAGAAAAGTTGGGCAGTGGAATCTTAAAAGCAAATAAATGAACAAAGAGAACAGAAACAAACTCATAGATACAGAGAATATTTTAATGGTTGCCACATGGGAGGATAACACGAGGGATGGGTAATAAATGGGAAGGGATTAAGATGTTATACAAAAAAAGTTATAGTGATGTAAAATACAGCATAGGGAATATAGTAAATATGATTGTAATAACTGTATGGTGTCAGGTGAGTACTAGAATTATTGGGATGATCATTTTTTAAGTTATATAAATGTCTAATCACTATGTTGTACATCCAAGACTAATATAATAATGTATGCCAACTGTAATTGAAAAATAAAAAATACTTAAAAAAAAAAGATGAGAAAAAAGCCTTTAGAGAGAGAGAGAAATAATCAAATAACCAAATCATGAAAATGACATCCCATCTCTATCACCTTTGTGATATTTTACTAATTAGAGGTGATTCACAACTCCCGCAAAGAGATTATGTTTGATTTGTCCATCTTTTTCTGCATTGGTATACTAGATCATATATTCTAGATGGCTTTTCAAGGAAACCTATTTACATTTCATAGAACCCCTTAAAGACAGATCTCAGAATAAGCCACCACAAAATATATTCACTAAACTCTTCAAGTCTAAACCACATCTGAATCTAACTTTTTAGAGATAAAATTTACTTTTGAGAATAAAAACTCTTGCCCAACACGAACTTTATCAAAAATTTCAAAAATCTTAAGACCGTCTAGAGCTCAAGATTTTTTAAATCAGAAACCTACATCATGGACATTCGCAATGAAAAATTTCTGGACAGAGAAATCTCTCCAAATTTAACATTAAGAAATTTATCTCCCCTTCTTCCCTGTGTTTATTGCATTGATATTTAAGGTATAAGTGTCAGTGTTAACAGATAAGAATAAACTTGTCTGCTGTATTTTTTTCTTTCTTTTTCTCTATATCTGTTAACTTGAAGAACTTTTTTTTTTTATCTACTTTGATATTTATCACATTGTGTTGTAATGATCAGTTCCACATTGACTTTTCTTACTAGAGTAAGCTAAGCTGAGTTCCCCAAGGATAAGAGGTTTATTCAATCAGTGTCCGTACCACAGTGGTTATCCAGGCTAAGACATCAGTTGTACTCCCATTATTTCATTTGAACTGAGAAAATAATGTTTGCATTTAAAAAAAATATTATAAAATTTAAAGTGGCCCTAATTTGTTTGCCAAAGTTTAAATAAAATGCCACTTCACACAAGAAGATAATTTTCTATTCTTAAAAAAAGTAACAGATTAATACTTGTGTTCCTAGAGACACAGACCCAATTAAAGGATTGACCTAAAATCCATGTTAGATATCTGAAAATAGTTCATATACTTCAGATAGATTAGTTAATAAGGACATGGAACCTGTAAGCTTGTTCTACCAGAACACTGGACAAGTTAAGATTTAAAGTTTGTTTCTTAACTCACTATCAAAAAAAGTTAAAATTGTGTACTTGTTATGTTGGAGTCTCAGAATTTTACTTGTTTGAATGTCAGAACTGACAGTGTAATCTTGCTGTGAATTGACTGGCTATATTAGTGTAAAAACACCCAGGAGCTATTATAATATGTTTCAAAACATAAAAATATGTAAGTATATTATATACATAAGCATCTTTCTTTCTCTGTCTGTCTCTGTCTCTGTCTCTCTGTCTGTCTGTCTCTCTCACATACGCACACACATGCACACAGATGTTTCTGGACACTTAAAATTATTAATTTATATATATAATCTTTCCTTTTGAGTTTAATTCCTTAAAATTAGCACAAGTTCTGAAAGCAAAATAAAAATCATACAGTAAGGGAATGTTAATGCACTTTGTATTGTGTTGATATAAGTTATATTATCATGAAACAATTAAGGAGAGAACACTATACTTTCATTGTGTGAATTGTATGGTATGTGAATTGTACCACAATAAAGCTGTTTTTTGTGTTGTTGTTGTTTTAAGAGCTATCAGAGAATGAAAAGGCATACCTTACATTGAAAAAACTTTTTGTAAATCTCACATCCAATAAAGAACTGGTATCCAAATTATATAAAGAATTCCTAAAACTCAACAATAAGAAAACAAACAACCCAATTTCAAAATGGGTAAAGTATCTAAAGAGACACCTCTCCAAAGACAATATAAAAATGGCAAATTAGCATGTGAGAAGATACTCAACATTACCTGTCATCAAGAAATTAAAATTTAAAACAGCGAGCTATCACTACACACCCATAGACTAACCAAAATCCTGATCCAGAAACACTGATACGAAATATTGATAACATTAATGCTTGAGAAAATATGCAGAATAGAAACTATTATTCATTGCTGGTGGAAGTATAAATGGTACAGCCTCTATGGAAAAGTTTGTCAGTTTCCTACAAAACTAAACATACCCTTACTACGTGATTCAGCAATTGCATTCCTCAGTATTTACTCAAATAAGTTGGAAACTATGTCCACAAATCCAGCACATAAATGTTTATGCTGTTTAACTTATAATTGCCAAAACTTAGAAGCTACAAAGATGTCCTTCAATAGGTGAATGGACAAATAAACTGTTAGTAGTACATCTATACAAGAAATATTCAGTGCCAAAAAAACAGTGAGCTATGAAGCTATGAAAAGAATGAGAATCTAAACCTCATAATTGCTGAATGAAATGAACCTGTCTGAAAAGATGACATGATTCCAATTACGTAATATTCCGGACAAAAGAAAACTAAGGATATAATAAAAAGATCAGTAGTGGCCAGGGGTTTTGGGGAGGTAGTACAGGGAATAGATAAAGCACAGGGAATTTTTAGGGCAGCTAAACTTTCCACAAGATACTGCCATGGTAGATACATATCATAATACATTTGTCAAAAACCATAGTATGACACAAAGAATGAACCCTAAAGTAAAGCATGGACTTTATTTAATAATAATAAATCAATATAGGCTCATCAATTGTAACCAATGTACCATACTAATGAAAGATTTTAATAATAGGAGAAACTGTCTGTATATTTACAGAGACAGATGAGGTGGTATAAGACTATACTTTCTGCTCATTTTTTCTGAAAACTTAAAACTGCTTTAAAATACAGTTTAATTAAAAAAAAAAAAAGAACCAGTGGACTATAGAAATAAAAAAAAATAATAACAAAGTGAATAAAAAGACTCAGTGGTACAGATAACAATTGACTGAATCAGTAATCTGAGGACAGGTCAATAGAATTTACCCAATCTGAACAATAAAAAGAAAATAGACAAAAAGATGAATAGAGTTTTAGGGACCTGTGAGACAACAAAATTTCCAGCATTCCTATCCCTACAATCCCAGGAAAACAGAAAAAGAATGAGATTGAAAGACTGTTTAAAGAAATAACAGCTGAAAACTCTCCAGATTTGCCAAAAGACACAAATTTATAGATTCTGCAAATTGAACAAATCCAAACAAGATAATCTTAAAGAAATTCATGCCAAAGGCACATTATAATTACCTTTCTGAAAACTAAAGAGAAAAAACAAACTTTGACAGCAGCCAGAGAAAAATGATGCATTACCTGTCTGGGAATAGCAATTTGAATGCCAGAGAATTCATCTGAAACCATGGAGACCAGAAGAAACTGGAACACAATTTTCCAAGTGCTGAAAGAAAAGAACTATTAACTGTAAATTCTATATCTGGTAAAACTATGCCCTCAGGAATGAAGGGGACATAAGGACATGTTCAGATGAAAGAAAAGTAAAAGAATATTTTGCTAGAAGACCTATGCTTAAGGCTGGATAAAGGAAGATCTTTGAACAGGAAATTCATAATAAAATAAAGACCCCTGGAGTATCAAGAAGGAAGAACAGTGTAAACTGCAGAAATACAGGTACGTACAATAGACTGCCCTTTTCTTTAAGTCTTATAAGTCATGCTTGGTGGTTGAAACTAAAATTATACTATCTGACACTCAAAATAATATTTTATTGGAAAATGTCAGGGACATAAATGGAAGTGAGATTTCCACAATTCACTTGAAGTTGTAAAATATAGAACCTGTAGACTGTGATGTCACACATGTATTTAATACTCAAAGCAATCACAACAAAACCTATACAAATACAACATTCAAAAACACTATAGATAAAGCAAGATAGAATATTTAGAAATATTCGAATAATACATAGAAAGCTCACCAAAGAGAAACAGAGAAAATGCAAAGAAAATCAATAACAAAATAGCAGTAAAAAGCACTAACATATCAATAATTAATACATTAACAAGATTAAATTTAAAAAACTATCATATTTAAAAAATTGACTCAGATATATGCGGCATGCAAGTAGCTCTCTTCAAATTCAATGACATTGATGGATTGAAAGTGAAAGGATGGGGAAAAATTATACCATGCAATATTAATTTAAAACAAGCACAAGCAACTATTAATATCTGACAAATTAGATTTTAGATCAAGAAAATTTCTAGAGATAAGGAGGGACATTATATAATGATAAAGGTTCAATCTAGCAGGAAGGCATACAGATATACATATTAAAAAATAAAGGTTCAAAATACATGAAACTAAAACCAATAGACCTGAAAAGAAGAATAAATAGTTCTACAATTGTAGCTGGAGACTTTGACATCCCCTCTCAGAAACCGATAAAACTAATAGAATGAAAATCAAAGAAAGGATATAGATTTGAACCGCACAATCAATGAGCAGGATCTAATAGATATATTTTGAACACTCCACCCAGCAACAGCAGAATATACAATTTTATTTTAAGCACCAATGGGACATTAACCAAGATACGTTGTATTCTAGATCATAAAACATAGCTCGATAAACTTAAAAGAATTGACATTCTACAAAATGTATTCTCTGATGATAATGGAATAAAGGTAGAACTCAATAACAGAAAGGCAACAGAAACATATTGTATGTTTTAAATTATGCATTGATTAAAAATAATATTTCTTAGTCCTCCCTACTTCATTTTGTGTTTCTGTGTGTGTTTGTGGTTATACTGAGAAAGTTAAAAACAAACAAACAAATAATATATATAAAAGTGTTTAAAGTGATGCTTACTAAAAAGGTAAACATATACTTCAGTGTTAATCATTATTATGATGATTAAAATGATTAACTTATTGTTTATCCTCTCCCTATTAATATATCTAAGGCTTTTGTTCAGGATTCACATGGGAACCTAAAAAAACTCAAAAACTAAAAAAACCCTAACTAATCTAATTTAAATTTTATACAAAATAGATTCTATTAAAACAATGCAATTGCATTCTCCCTCCCACTCTCTCTCACCCACACACAGACAGACACACAGACACAGACACAGACACACACACCATGTCTTTTAAATTAGACTTTTGGCAGATGTGCTGAGAAAAGATAATCTAGAAATCTCATCCTGAAGAATAAAGCAGATAATAAAGCATTTGCTTGTTATTATTTTAGGCCAAAGTAAAAAAGATAAGTCAAATTCAGATTCATTTACATTTCAATGAAGTCTAGTAATTAATCATGGACTTTAAGTCATTCTTAGTACTTTAGAATCTTCATTTTATTTTTCCTTTGTTTAATATAACAATAATTATGTTTAATATAATTATCGTATATACACACCTGTCTTCCTAGAAAACCTTCAAAAGAATGCTTACATGTTTACTAACAAAAGGGGAAATCTTAGAGAAGTCTTAGTTTTTTCAGATAAAATAAAACTTTTCTCAAATAATTAAGTAGAGAAGACCCCACGGATCAGTATTTGCATTCAAAATAAACAAGCAAACATTCTGGCCAAGTGTGGTGGTTCCAAGGAAGGTAAGGATTCATAAATACAGTAATCACTACGTTGATTCAAATATCAAGGCATATTCCTTGAGAAGTAGACTATGTGACAGAATACTTAAAATTAGAATTGTTTAAATTATACTGCTTAATTTAAGCCAAAATTAATTTCTATGACCATTTATCAACTGCATGAAAGTCCCTTGGTTTGAAGAGCAGTTGTGAAATTATGAACACCTTGGCTAGATAAAACAATAGTTAAACAACACATTACATTTAACCTGAGGGAAACAGAATGGTAAATTCAGATTTCTTAAAAATAGAAGTGATTTCTAATTTGGTCAAATATTTCTTAAATCCTTAAATGACTCAAATTTACCATATAAAAGAGAGTATCCATTTTCAAATCTGTCTCAAAAAAAAAAAAAATGTGGATACAGACCACCCTCTGCTATCTTTAATGAATCAGAAAATAAAAACAAAAACAAAAACAAAATCCTAGAATTTAAGGACATATGGCAAATATAGGCAAATTACAACCTTACACAAAAACATTTTAAGTTACTGGTTAATGAGATAGATGGCCTATGACAGAGAGTTTAGTATAGAGGTACTGAATAAATTCCTAGGTAAAATGTAACTAGGATAAGATGAAAGACATTTACCAATTCATTTATTCAGCTAATTGTTGAGTACCATGTGCTCAGGACTGTGTTTAATGCTAGAGATACAGAGGTATACAAAGTAGACATGGCTTCTTCTCCCAGGGAACTTACATTCTAGTGGTGCAAATAAACAGTAACTATGCAAGTCCAAGAACAGGATTATATAATATATATAATAACTAGTTTGGAGGGCGTATTTTAAGATGTTTAGGGAAAAAAACAAATTGAAGAAGCATAAATAAGATGAGACTTCATATGATTTCAATTTTATTAAATTTGACTGTTATGGACTAAATCTTTGTGTTGCTCCCTCGAGGGAGGGGGCAGGGATATAGGTATATAAGCTCTAATGCCTAATGTGATGGTTTTTGGAGGTTGGGGCTTTGGGAAGTAATCTGATTTAGATGAGTTCGTGAAGATGGGACCACCATGATTTGCTACTTTCTTAGAAGAAGAAGAGACACCAGAGCTCTCTTTCTCCCTGTGATGTGATAACACAGTAAGAAGGTGGCCTATCCGCAAGTCAGGAAGATGGCTCTCACCAGAATTCAGCCATACTGGCATCTTCATCTCAAACTTCCAGCCTCCAGGACTGTGAGAAAATAAATATCTGTTGTTAAGCCACCCAGTCTCTACGGAAATTTTTTACTGTAGCCCAAGCTGACCAACACAGATGTGGGAACTGTGACTAGTGTTGGGGAAGAAAGAATCTAGAAATCTTAACTGAGGAATAAAGCAGATATAAATAATTTGCTTGGCATTTTGATTTAAACTAAAACATGAATGCTGAGGAGTCAGAGAGCTTTGCAAAAAGCCGAGGGAAGACTCTATGGGAGTCAGGAACAGCAAGTGCACAGCTCACTGAATATTAATGAAAATGTTAAAGAGGCTGCATGTTCAGAGCATAACGAGTGAGGAAGAGGGTGGTAGAAGTTGATGTTGGAGGGTGGATGGGAGTCGAATTGTATAAGATCTCTTTGGACTTACTTAATAAGACTTTGGATCTGATTCTACATGCAATAAGAAGCCATTTAAGGGTTTTGAACAGAGTTCGGTTTACACTGGCTGAGAGGTTGCAATTGGCAGGAATGGAATAGGAAAGACCAGTAAGGAAGCTATTGCAGACAGCGGTAACGGCTGGTAAGATGGAGAGTTCAAAATATGTTTGTTGAGGAGAGCTAACAGGATTTCCTGATTGGTCAGACTTCAGAGATTTTGGTTGATAATATTCTTTAGTAAAATGAGAAACTGGAGAAAAAATAAATTTGGGAGGGGAAGAAAAATAGCTCTAATTTGGACATGTTGTCTTTAAAATGTGAGTTTTGACAAAGACTCTCACTGACAAAACTCTAGACAGGCTACTGTGAGCCCTCTTTTTTACTAGGTTTCTTCCTTGGACCTTGTCCTCAGCCTGCCTAGTCCAATTTTAGTGAGAATTCTGCTAATGGAGTGTAGAGAGAATCCCCCTGAACCTTTGATATCTGATCCTCCTTGACATTTGTTCAAGTTACTCGTTGCAGCCATTGATACCTGACCACCTTGGCTGCTTGTAGCAAGAATCCTGTTATAAGGCAGTTTGGTAAGAAATTCCTTACCCATGATAGCTCCTCTTAGTAATTTTTCGTCTACTGACCCACTCACTCTGCTCTTTGGCTATAAATTCCCAGTTTTTCTTGTTGAATTTGACATAGAGCTCAATTCTGTATTAAAATCTCTTCCCTCTCTTGCAACAATATGGAATAAAATCAGTCTTCCCTGCCTAACTAGTGTCTATGTCTATTTTTCTTTAACACTTTGTATTATTTGATTACCTCTGATAATCAAACCCAATGCAAATCTTCTCTACCCAAAATATATTTTCTCTACAGCAAATAGCCAGTTTGTATGGATCTCCCAATTCTTTCCCTCAGAGAAACACCTACTGGGTAAACTGTAATCACTGGATCTGGAAATTGCTTATGAATTTGTGTACCTATGTGCCAAGTTCACAGTCACTCGTGAAAGAAACCAAGCACAATAGCTCCATGGTTAAGTGCAAATACTGCTATCTATGGAAACACTGGTTGGCCCTGCATTTTATGGAGATGGGATCATATTCTCTCCAGTGATGACACTCTTTTGTGCTTTCACCTCATGTGCATCCTTAGCACTTGAACTCCCACTAATGTTTCCTAATGTGTTAAAATTTAATTTAAACCTAGCTCTGGATGGAAAGAATTATTCTTTAAGGTACAGAAAACATCACTATGGACGGTATACTTTATATTGTTAAATGCTGCTTTTGTAGGTACAATAAAATAGATTTTTTGAAGTTATATTGGCTTACTAATCATAGATTAATATAAAGATATAAGTACACTCTTAAGTTAGAAGCCCCCAAACTGAAGCATTTGTTGTTCAATTATACTGTTTTTTTGTTTTTGTTTTTGTTTTTGTTTTCTGTTTAAAAGAAAACTGCAAGTCCTATTACCATTCCATCACTGGCAAAATAAGGCAGTAGGATAAAAATTTTACTCTTGTTTCCATCAGTAGGTATTACATCAATGTTAGTGGGGCAGAACAAAGCATCGGATCTCACCGCAAAATCTGTTACCTAGAACCACTGTCCAAAGCTGCCTGCCTCTACATTGGGTTGATAGCAACCTGTACTGGTAACTAGTATGTTTGCTATTCAGCTTGACATATACTCCCTGCCAATAATTAGATTTGGGAAGAAAACTTGATGATATTTCTCACCCAATATATCTGATGGCAGGAGAGTAGAAGACAATGCTACTTTCTTTCTGCAGTCACAGCAGAATTCTTCGGCGTGGAAGTTGCTTACATTAAACTATGTCGCTTTGAATATAATAATCATAACAGTAACAATAATAGTAGTAGTAGTAATAGTAATACTATGACTGATGGTGATTGGTATGGCACACCAAAAAATCAAAATAATTTAAGCGATGAATGACAAACTCTCCAACTTGAAGTCTGTGTCCCTACACCCGCTGCCCGAAAGAGTTAGAATTGGTTTTCTGGACCAAATGATGTATTTGTATTTTTTAAGATAACAAATTCTTTAAAGGCTCGTTTATTA
The DNA here is from genome assembly GCF_000325575.1 of Pteropus alecto. Taxonomy (NCBI): domain Eukaryota; kingdom Metazoa; phylum Chordata; class Mammalia; order Chiroptera; family Pteropodidae; genus Pteropus; species Pteropus alecto. The sequence continues at coordinate 308,628 of NW_006436811.1, read as the reverse complement.
ATAACAGAAAACAAATTAACTGCCACTAAATCAAATGTTTTTCTTTACTTATATGAAACGGTGAATGATTTTCATTCACCCAGAAATGTTCCATTCCCACTATAGCAATCAGCTTAAATGTTATCAAATTCATAAAACTGTAGGAGAGCAGAAGGATGCAAATTTAAGTAAATAAACAAGGTAATTGTAGATCATAAGAAAGGCCATAAAATAAATAAGTAGAGTAAGTAGCATATGACAAAATATGTGACTACGGGAGGTATATTGGAAGAGTTAATTTAAATAAAAATGATTAGAAAAGACCTTGCTGAGGATATGTTCTAAGATCAAAGGATAAGAATGTGGAAGAAGTGATGGGAGCCAATCAAAGATCATTCCTGGAAGTGGGAACAGCACGTGCAAAAATCTTGAGACAGGAAAGAACTTGGCCTGTTCAAGGCACAGAGAAGACATCTGTATGATGGTCTTGAGGATCTTTGAGAGAGAAGGTACTTCTTACGTATCTTCTGATTCTTATCTTCTAGCAAAGACCATAAAAGACATACTGCAAAGTTGTTTGATTTATGAAAGAATCAGCAATAGAGACACATGTTTATAATGCTGTAACAGGTTTTAAAAGAATTATTATGATGTGAGATGAGATTAACATAATAAAATAACTAGTAGCAACATAGCCTGCTGTATAATTTTACTAAAGAGATGTGGTAGAGGCAATTAAAGTGATTACATGGCAAAAGAAATTGGTATAATTTTTAATAGTCAAGGAAGACTTCATTATTTTTGAATATGGAAATGGACTTTGGCTTATAATGAATGAATCTTTAATTTTGAAAAAGAATTTGCAAATTTGAGCTTTCATTAATAAATTTTAAGTAATGCCAAGTTTTTTAAAATGGTGATGAAAGATGAGTATGTTTGTATGTTTCCTTTCTGTTGAGAAAAGTAAAAGAAAACCAATTATTGGTTAATGTTGATGTACTAGATGTAAGGAGGGTATATGTTGAAGATTTAAGAATATACACATAAAAACTTAAGAGTGATTAGAAATGTCTTTTACTATCAAGATTGGTTTTACCCTTTTCTTGTTTAAGAACTTCTCAACCTGTGCTATGTTTTTTCATTTATGACATATTTATGAATATTAATTAGATGATACTTCATGAAAAATAAATCTAGATCATTTTCAGGACCAACAAGAATTTGGAAAATAATTTGACATTTTCAGTTAAAATATCATGGTCTTCTGTGCAAGCTAATGCATACACCCTTTTAGAATTAATTAAAAAATCAAAGACATTTTATGTTAGTAATATTTACTGAAATGACAAATATTCAAATGATAAAATGTTTTGAATTTTTTAATAATTTAAAAATCTTTTGAACATTCTTAAATTTACTTTTAAGCAATACAAGTCCTGTGATGATTGAGTACCTAATTGATAAACATCTTCCTTTGATGCTATGTGCTTTCATTCATACAGACTTTCAGTTGAGATCATTTAGTTTTAATCTAGTACTGACTCTTAGGCCCTGCAAACTACAAACGTCCCCAGAGAAGTGATTCTGTTGAAGAGCTGAAGTTTGCATTTAACTTACTGAGATTTCCAATGTGTTTACTCTGAATATATTTAGAAAAATAAGTAAGACACTAAGGAAGGAGAGGAAAATAATTAACTTGTTAATAAGATGTTTTATAATATTCTTCATGAACAATGCATGGCAATGAAATTCTTTTACATCTGGTGAATTCATGAGTATAGATGAATATTCATCTACACTCATGTAATCACTTTTAAGAAATTATAGGTCTAACTTTGATTTTTTTTAATTTAAAGCTTGTCTTTATTGTGAAGTTTATGATTTATATGTCATATTTGTGCTCTAGAAATGAGCAGAGATATTTTTACAATTAATTATATAGAGTAAGAGTACTTATGCCAAAAAGCCTAATTTCTAGTCCTAATGATAATCTTTTTTAAAATGTAAGCATTACCATTCAGATCATATTTTTACCTTTATTTCACTCATCATAGCTATGTCTCTTATATGGCTGTCATGTACATCTTAAAATACCTAAAATAGTAACTATTTTCAAGAAAGTGGCATTTATCTTTATCTTGATTTTCTCTTTAGCTCTTAGTAGAAACATAGCAAATGTGGTACAAATGTGGTAGGTACTCGATAAATATTGTGTGAACCGAATGTGTCATACCTTAAAGATCTTTTTTTCAATAACTACCCTTGGTTTTTGATTCCAGATGGAAACTAAAAATCAATAACTATTATTACCCAGAAATGGAGAAAGTCAGTGACTATTTGTTGTTAGCTGAAGCCCATGGGCATATTTTGTACTTATTAAATTTTAAGTAAGAGTAATTTAAGACCTAACTGCAAATAATTAATTTAGGAAAACATGAAAACCTACTCCTGAGACAGAAGAATTTAGATTTTTATTATTTTGAATTAAAAGATATAAACTAGATCATATTGTTAAATAGCGTATTAAACTATGTTTTATTATTTAAAAATTGAAAACACATTTATTCTTCATTCATTCATTTAAAAATAATTTATTGATTTTGGCAAATACTGTTGTAAGTACTGGGCACAATTACCCTTTTGAAGAAAAGGACAATTTTTTAGCCACATAGAGTTTATATTTTAGTTGGAATGGGGAGTGGAATAGCAAGGTAATAAATGAATGAGAAAGTAAATATCAGGTAAATATATGTATTATAATCTAAATAGTGAAAGTTGTTAAAATGAAAAAATAAGCAAGGTAAAGAAGATTATAAATGCCTGGAGTAAAATATTGCTATTTTCTACAGGGTTTGTAAGTAGGGTACATAGGTTAGTGAGGGGAGGCCTCATTGCTCCCTGGCTATTTTATATGCTATAATCTGAAAGGGGCAAGGAAATGAGCCATATGGCTCTATGGGGGCAGAGTGGTGAGGGCAAAGTTCCCATAGAACATGAATGCTTGGACTGTACAAGAAGCAAGGAGACCCAGTATGACTGGAGTGGGAGTGAGTGAGGGAGACATTGATAGAAAATTAGATTGGAGGGATAATTTCAAACAATAAACAATACTTCTTGTTTCAAAGAACCTACAGTTTTATGATAATAAATGTATTTTCTAAGTTGTTTTGTGGTATCTTTTATATACAGAGCATGATGCTAAGTGCTTAATATAAATAATAGTATTCAATCTTCCTAATAATCTTGTTAATAAGCCTTAGAGAGGTCATGTCATTTGACAAAGTTACGAAGCAAGCAGGTTTCTGAATTGGGGTTATATTTATAACAACTTTTTCCCATTAATTTTGAAAATTATTGGTTATTCTTTAATTTTATTTCTTTTAATATTTATATTTATATGAAAAAACTTAAGTCAGAACAATATTTAGTATGCAACTAACAGGGGCCTTGTTTTTACTGGAGTGAGTAAAGTACACTACAAGATAACATTCTAGTATTCGATTCATTGAGCTGCACCTATTCGTCATGGTATGTGATAAGTATTCAGCGACGTCATTTTTGCACTTATGGCCTGTTCGAATTTTATGTCCTGTGCAACTGCTTACATGCTATATAAATCCAGTTTCAAGTTGAATATCTAAACTCACAGTTAAAAATTAATAAATTAATGATCTGAATTCATAGTTAAAAAGTAATGACCCTTCCATTACAGAAGAATACACATTAGCTAGGTGAGCAAACAGAATGTAAGTTTGATTCTAAAGTCATATTTTACGCAAATATAATTGCTTTTGATCAGATCAGTTTCAGAAGAACTGTTTTTCATTCAATGCATTTCCATCACTTCAAAATATAATATGAATGGAATCAGTGTTAATGCTTAAATAAAATTAGAACATAGAAGAAATTTGCCTACCAATGGATCTTATATAGTTTGGATAGATTGTTGATGAAGCAGAAGGTTCTTTTGAATTAAATCCCAACCATCGGAAGCTTTTTCAAAAGTTTAGACAGCAGCAGTGACTTGCAATTTCTGACACCAGTGACAAATGACCTAAATCAAATATACTGGATTTGCATATTCATAACGCAATTTGAGTACTAATGTTTTTGACCACCAGGGAACTCTTGATATAATTATGTTAATTTCCAATATGTTTCACAGTGTTCTCTCTGTAACAATGATTGCTTACAAGAAAGTTAATATTTTACATTTAAAATAAAAAGTATGAAAATAAATAGCAGTCTTTCATAGAATCTATATTATATCAGAAAATGTATTCACATAAGCAAATATCAAGATAATTGACACATTGTAACTGAATTAATACCAAGAGTTTTGTTTATATTTAAATTACCTTTAGATCAAAGTCACTACATTGTAACATTTCTGTATCCATTGGCTGTATCCATAAGACGATACTACTGTGGATGCCATGGTTTCTTCATTTGACTATAGCAATATATATAGATGATGTAGACAGACAAAATAAATGAATTGACATGTCCCTGTCCAGTGTAACCTCAGAATAAAGCCTTGACAATTATTAAGTGAATTCTGTGTCATCAGTGAGTAATTAATAATGTGAATACCTACAGAACCTGAAAAATAAATAATATAAAAATCACCTGTTGTTGAACCTATAAACAAAATAAAAATCAAATCTAAATGTTTCCATTAGGTTACAGGGAAGTAGATATGCACATATCAATATATTTACATTTTTATGTTCTCTACTTTTTGAATAAGCTAGGTAAATTCCTGTCATAGAGAGGTTAAACTAACTTTCTCCAATTTACTCAAACAAGAACATCAAATATGTCTAACTGTAACTCATATGAAATATTTAATATATTCAAAACACTATGTGGCACAGTAAGGAATTACACTAAATTCCTGTTCTTAAATATAGTGATTAAAAATAGAAGGCATTAGAGAAATAATGAGTAGAATGAATACATCGGAGACATATGAATTATCTGAGGTAATACTGTTTTCATTGTAATGATGATTATAATGTTAAATTTAGAAGACCAGCTTTATTGTGTAGGTTGATTTAAATAAAAATAGTAACTTTTGTTATGAATTTGGACATAGCAAATGTTCTTATGAACGAAAATAAAAGGATTGTTGATTAGGAGCCCAGGGTTCTGAAATTGCTTTATAAATGTTTCTAAGAGATTGCACAGGGTCACGTGTGAGCATCTGAGTGGTAACCTTAAGAATAAGGAGTCATTGCTAACTTTAAGAAAAGGTCATTTTTGTTCAGGAAGATCTAACTAGAATGAATAACGAGCTCATTAATCAAAACGATGCTAATGTCCAAGGTATTCCAAATATTTAGAAAGGAAAAATATTTCTGCATGAAAGGCTGCATATCAAAAAAGATAATGGAGAAAAAAAGGGCCAAGAAAAAAAATGAATCACAAAGAAGACACAGTGAAATAAATTTGCATAATGTTGCATCTCACCTTTCCCCAGGGAAAGGGGACTTTTGATTATTTGATCAGTCCTAGCCTAGGCATCCTTTGTAATTATAAGCCTTAATTATTAAATTTAAAATCAAGTAAGATAGTATATATATGTATATTTAACTGTTTCTGTTAATGTTGTGAAAACATACCTCCCCCGCCCCCCGCCCCCAATATCCAAACAAACAAAAACAACCCTTCTTGGACATATTATTTTATGTTGATCTAATGAGTTATGGTTTGCAATTGCTGCTTTTTAATACCGTGTGTAGCTTTTGTTACTAAAATAATTGGGCTGAAGATAAGGTTTGTAACCTCCGACTCCCAAACTGTGCCTATTTAGATTTTTTAACAAGACTGGAGGGTCTATAAATCATCAGTTTCCACAGCAGGTGAAACCTAAAATTTAGTTTTTATCTAAAATACAGCCTCTCCTGCAAATCAAGGAGTCTATTTTCTTTCTTCTCCTACTTTCTGCAGTATTGCCCAGTCTTCCTGTTGGACTTTCTTTTTTGCTTTTCTAACTGTGCTCAAATAACCTTGGCAAGATGCAAAGTCTATAGGTGATTGACTGATTTTTCTCTTGCTGAGCCTGGCTCAATTGCCTAAACTCTGTATTATACTTCCTCAACCGGAGCTAATTGATCAGTTTCCTTGTTTTCATTTTATTTTCTCCCCACAGTAGTGTCTAAGACCAGATGTCCTTAGTTATGTGGAAGATGGTTGATGTCTAAAAAATGGGCTCAAAATCCATTACTAATCTACACCTGCTGCTTTGATAGTCTATATTTTACCTGCCAAATCACATTTTACATTTTAGAATGCATGTTCTTTCCAAAGAAGTATGTAATTACAGAATATTTTAATCATATTTAGGTAAAAAAAAGAGAAATAACCATCTCCCTACGTTTGAAGAATAGCTCATTCTAAATCACAAAATTCGGGGAGAATGTGTATTTTGCCAGGATTCTTAATTTTAATAAATTACGACTTAAATATTCTTTAAATTCGGTTCAATATCTAAACTGAAATACTTACTAGAGCATGAACTAACTACTGGTATTTTTTAAGGACTTCTCTGCCACTTCACATTGATGAAGACATTCTTACTTCTGATAAATCAGTATCTTCAACAAGGGCTACAAAATAGAGAAGGTTTTAATGTTAAAAATATCTGAAGTTGTAGAAAATGATGCAAAAAATTGTCCTGCAAAATATAATTAAGAAACCCTGAACTTGAAGGTTGGAGTACTAACACATAGATAATAACGTCAGACTTATTTTTTCCATGTATGAGTAGAAACTGATTGTTCTTTTTAAATCAACGGGAGAAGAAATGAACAAAGTGCTATGACATCCTGGTTTTATTCATACACTTTTCAATAAAATATATATTAGACAATGTACTAAATGATCAAAGATTTCATATTGCCACAGAGTAGCTTATCTTGATGAACAATTTTATTTTATTAGAGCTCTTGTGTTGCTCTACTGAATTTATTTTACATATTAGGAAGGCGGATAATTTACATTCTAGTTTTACAAACTTAAGACGGTAGGGAATAGTCAAGTTTTAAAAAAATAAAAATTATTTCTTAATGGCGTTTCTATCGGGATACATTTAGAGCAATGTACATATGAAATTGTTGAGCTCAATTCATTTACTAATGCCTTCAGTATCTTTTTTCTGATGGCCAAAATTTGATTAGCATCAGCTGAATACTATTGGATACATAAACCAGATTCATTTCCAGCATGTTCTATTTCTGTCAGCAGATAATCTAAAAACTCATTATGTCCTACATCACATTCTACTTTAGATAAGCAAATTTCAAATTGTGAGCCAGTGTCAGCTATCTGTTACATTGACAATAGAGGATCATGGATTTAATTTGCTGAAGCAATATATTTTAGAAAACAAAGTCAAAGAAGGTAACTTTAATCCTCAAACAATATATAAAATATGATGGGCAAAGAGACCGTATTATTGCATAAAAACTTGGTATTGGCTATGGTAGGTGGGTAACTTTAGGTTTAGTTTAAAATCTTATCTATTCATCATTATTATGACTAATGTCAGGATGGATAGTTATCTAAAGTACAAAAAGTCCATTTATTTGTGCTTTTGCTTTAACCCAGAAAAAAAAACAAAGAAATAAACTAATATGGATAAATAAAAGTGAAAACCATACATGCCTATCTAGTAAGTAATATAGGAGATTATTCATCCTACTATATTAGAGAGAGGTCATATGTTTACTATTCACAGAGAGAAATAATAATGATTTGTGAAGTTAAACTATTTTGTTATATAGCATAAATTAGCTTCATATTTTAAAATTGTACTTTGCAGATATTGCACTTTTTTTTACAAATGGAAGGTTTGTGGCAACCCAGTGTTGAGCAAGTTTATTGGCGCCATTTTTCCAACTGCATTTGCTCAATTGTGTCACATTTTGGTAATTCTCACAATATTTGAAACTTTTTCACTATTATTATATTTACTATAGTGAATGCGATCAGTGATCTTTGATGTTATTATGGTAATTGTTTCAGGGTACTACGAACCACGCCCATATAAAACAGAGAACTTAATCAATAAATGCTGTGTATATTCCTACTGCGTCACTGGCTGGCCAGCACCTTGTCTCTCTGCCTCTCCTTGAGCCTCCCTGTTCCCTGAGACACAATATTAAAATTAAGTGGAGTAATAACAATACAGTGGCCCCTAGGTTTTCAAGAGAAAAGAAGGATCACACAACTCTTACTTTAAATAAAAAGCTAGAAATGATGAAGCTTAGCGAGGGGGGCTTGTCAAAAACTAAGATAGGCTAAAAGCCAGGCTTCTTGAGTCAAACAGCCAAGTTGTGGAGGCAGGAAAAAAATAAAAAATAAAAATAAGAAAAGAAAAGAAAAGTTCTTGAAGGCAATTAAAAATGTTACTCCAGTGAACGTTAGAATGAAAAAACAAAAAAACAAAAAAAACAAGTGAAACAGCTTTATTGTTGATATGGAGAAAGTTTCAGTGGTTTGGATAGAAAATGAAACCAGCCACAACAATCTCTAAGTCTCTTCAATTCTGTGAAGGCTGGGAGATGTGAGGAAGCTGCAGTAGAAAAGTCTGAAGCTAGCAAGTACTGATGTAGAAGCCACAGCAACTTATCCAGAGGATCTAGCAAAGATAATTAATGAAGTTTGCCATAATAAATAGCAGATTTTTGATGCAGGCAATAAATTTATTTTCAGAAAAATGCAGAGATATTGCCATTAATAGCCCTCTTTAAAGTACATTTTAAAAGTTTTCTTTCTAAAGAAAGAAAGTAATCAAATACGGAAAATTTTGGAGAAGAAAAAAATGAGAACAAATAAATAATAAATGTATGGTGAATATAAGTGAATACTGACTGCAGTAACAAACATAAGTATTTACCTTGAGGTTATAAAATGAACTAAAATACACAAAAACTGTATCTTACAAATATTGTTTCTTTGAAGACTCCTGGAGTTTCTATGATCAGAGAGGTTTCAAAGTTGGCTTGAGCCAATATCAATAAGAACACAACTTTAGCTATAATATGGATATGGATATGGTTATGGATATGCATATGCATATGAATATAGGCATAGGTGTAGTTACACAGAACAGTAGGTGCTGGAGAATTAAGTTAATCTCATATATTATTTCTCTATGTAAATCTCATCTACTATATATTTTTTCCATTTTAACCCAGTTTTGCATTCCCATTCTCCTTTCTATTTCATGTTATATGCAGCCATCCTAATATAAGGACTGTGTATCCTTTTATCTTTGTGTATTTTTGAAAAATGAGTGCTCTTTTGTATCTTTGCATTTTTCATTAAGGTAAATTACATTGTTTACTCAGTGTCTTTCTATCTCATTCTTCTACCTTTTGGAATCACAGCTTCATTCTAAGTCCACTTCTCTCTCTGGTACCATAACTTCTAAAGATACATTTTTGTATTCATGCTAATATCTATTTTTTAACCATCACCCACACAAAGGAAAGATATTGATTTTATTTTGATGGGCCAACTTAAGTTAAGCACCTAAGCTTGAACCAACACTGCTGCATAGGTGATGGAATCACACTGCTTGCCTTAGACTAAATAAGTGTTTGGGAAATGAGTTGATTCTAATCAGACTGTAAATTTATTTTAATGAATGATCATTCTCTACAGGAAGTTTCAAAAGAAAAATGGGAGGGGAGAATGAAACCTGGATATCACAAATAACTGCTTTTTGCTTTGGTGCTATTCCAAGCAAGTATGCTCTGCTGACTGGTGGCAGTCCACTAGTTGTTTCTAAATATGATGTTATGTAAATTGGAAATATGCATTTTTAAACTTTATAGCAATTTGACATTGCTGGGGCATGCAAGCCTATGATGCGGGATGTGTTTAATTGGACAAAGTACACATAAGCTCAGGTGGTTTTGAAGTTGCCAGATGAATCATAGGTGGTAAGTACATACTAGCCCTATGCAACAAAATCATGTTAAAATGTGGTATTTTAAGATTATTTGTGAATAGTGACCCTGTTTTTCATTGAAAAAATCATTTAAATTTAAATATACTAGAATAAATTTATGGCACTGACTACTGATTAAGACTTAAAGAAATGTTTGAAATTATATCACTTGAATCATTTTGTATAATGTTAAAAGTGAATATCTTTATTTTGCTTGCATTGCTTTAAAATTTCTTCTTCCAGCCCCAGTAGGTAGGTTTCACTACTATGAGAGTTATTAGAAGAAAACACAGAAACAGTTTCAATATGTTTTGCCTTGTGAATAACTTTGTCATTACTCCAAGCTAAAATAATTAACAAAAAAAACACATCTCATTTATGGTGTCAAACGTTAATATTGATATACACAGTGTTTGTTCAGTGTAAGCATATAAACATTCAATAAGCAGAATTCTCATTTCACTCCTGACAACAAACTGTTATGTATATAATAATGGTTTTCTAAATTATTTATCTATTGACATACTTTCTATAATCTATGCATAAAAATTTTTAAATTATGTTTTTCATTCTGTGTGTTTTTCTGCTTCATTGATTTAAATATTACATAAGCTTTGTTAAATCTAATATTTAGAAAATTGAGGACTTAAATTTTCTATCTTTTTTAGTGAATTTTTCTGGTTATTCATTTATATTTTATTTTACAAAAGCATTAGACTGGAAAAGCAAACAAAATTAAGCCAAAGCAAAAACTTAGTATTTCACCACAGATAGTTTGAGGAGCAGTGTTCTACTGGATTAAACTAAATCAATAGTTTTCAAACCATGTAATGCCAACTGCTCCACATACTTCAAACAATCATTTGTTTTTTTAGTTTTACTTGTTGAAAAAAGAGGTCTAAGGACTGTGAAATACAATTTACAATACCCTGAATGTGATACTCTCACCATTTGATTTCATTTGTAGATTAAGACGAAAGTTCCATAATAACAGATATTTTCTATGGGATTTGAATATTTGTCCAGAGCTTAGTTTCTTTAAAAATAGAGCGAGTTAAATTAAGCAATTCAAAACATAAAACGAAAAGGATAGAGAGGCCTAGAATAGATTTATTAGGTGATAATAAATAGAGGCTGCCATGACTTGTGGTGAGATTACAGTCCAAGAATAAAAATTAGCACTCATTCACTTTTATTCTCTTTTCTATATATTTGAGGTAATAATACTGCTTGATACTTTTCTTTACTATTTTTGTAAAGATCAAAAGAGAGAAATTTGAAACATGCTTATCAAAAGTCCATACATATACAATGCATTATTACATTTCATGAATATACGTTTTGATATCTAGCAACTGGCCTTCAGATGCATTGTAAATGTTTTTAATTATTCCTTCACTGATAACATTATTTGCATTCAATTTTATATGATTTAATTATTCTTGATTATCCTTATATTTAAGTAACAATACTAAAATAATAGTCATTGTATTTTTATTTTTTTGCTTCTTAGTGTTTTCTCCAAAACATTTTAAACTGCATGTATCTTGATTATCAGAAAGAAAATAAACTGACTTTAAAATAGAAAGTTACTCTATACTATTGCTCGGTTAACTTCTATAGGATTTTTAAAATTCTCTTATTTTCCTAAAGATATTTGATTTCATAATGTCATGGATGGAATTTACATTTAGAATAAAAAAATGTAATATATTAATGTTTTAAATCTGTTTCTAAAGTCAGATATCATAGATACTCATTGAAAGTATTTTTTTTTTTTTTTGGTCAAATAAAATTGCTTTAATTAAAAGATTTCTGATGTGCTTACAGCTCATTTTTCTTTTCTGTGCATGATTCTGTTTTTTTATTTGAATTAAAATGTTATCGTTTTAAGAGAATTGCACCATTATGCACCAATTTGCCAAAACAAAATAAAATGAAAAAATCAGAGTATGTGTAATGTGCATATCTTCACCAATTATTGTCAAATGGTTCTAACATTTTCAAAGTGTTGTCATCTTTAAAAAAGCTGAGAAACTCTAAGGAATATAGAGAGAAATGTCTTCTAGCTAGAATAAAATTTGGCTTACTTAGAATGTCCACTTTTTTTGTTGGTATTGCATGTTCTGAAAAAATCCATATTTATGTCCATGACTATCGTACATGATTAAACTTGAAATAAGATTTATGGATACATTTAGAGTTATGGAAATATTTCATAATTTTATGGAGAACACTTTATATCTTATGACTTTTACGTACAAAAGATCAATTACATAGTGCCAGCGGACAGGACTAAAAAATGACTATATATTTATTCTAAAATTAAAGTGAGAGAGAGAGAGTGAGAGATTGTCCTAGTTTTCACTCTGCTTTTAATAGAAAGCTATTTAACCTTCAGCAAATTCCTTAATCTATGTGGACCTCAGTTTATATATCTGTAAATTGACAGGGTTGAACTAGAGGAAGGTCTCTTTAGGCTCTAAATTCTATAATTCTATGTAATAAGTATTGAAGATTAATAGAATGAGAAAAAACCTCATTGAAATCCCCACTGCTCTGAAGTTAGTTCAGTGAGTGCATGCCTTACATGGGTGCCAGGAAGTGTATTCAATCAAAGCATATTTTGGCATTCATGCAGAGGACACTTCAGTTCTGAATTGTTCTATCAAACGGGGCTGTGTAAAAATTCAGACTAAAGTTCTTTAGCTTTAACTGTGAAAAACTTTTTAAAGAAAATGACTCCAATTGAATTAAAAAAATAATAATAATAACCTATAGGGAGACCTGCAAATTATTTGAGTAATTGAAGCATTGTTCTATGATTTAGATTACTGTTTTATTTTTAAAGCGAGGAACAATTTCTTCAATTTTTTTTTGATCACTTGAAAGTCCTTCTCTGTGAAAATCTATTCTCCCGATTCCCATTTAATGGGATTTCCCATAACATTTTGTATTTTATATTTTTTATAATCCTTTGGCAGTGTGAGTTGAAGGCTGAAGAAATGACAGTGAAGATACAGCAGCCCTTTGAACTAGGTTTCATTTATGTGTTTGTTTTGTTTTGTTTTTGTGTGTTTTTGTGATAATAGATTGGCATAAGAGTAAAATAATTAAGCACCCATTAGCTTAAGAAGTGTAAAGCTAACTTTTACCATATTGTCTACGTTATAATAGAAACAATATATATATTTTAAAAGTTATCTGTGGCCTTTTAAAAAATGGCTTCATATTTCTCTGTAATTTTGTTTGTGTTCCTTTTTTTCTGGTATGTTTTTCTCTATATTTGATCTTCATTATGAGAGGTGTTGAGATAACAAAATTAATTTTCTTCTTCTCAACCTAGCCAAAGCTTTTGTTTGAAAAAAATTTAAATTCATCAATGATAATTTTAAACATGCTAACTGCCAAATCATACATTCTTCTTAAAGGTGTTTAAAACATACACAGTGAGTGATTTTTATATACAATCTAATGCTACCTAGGAGAAATGCAGTATTTTTTACTGAAGTTCATTTATTTACTTGGTCATTTATTTATTCAATAAACAAATATCTCTTTATATTAAATATAAAGACCAATTCTTCATATTTACCTTTATTCTGGCTTTAACCTAAAGTGACTATTATATAGTCCCAATGGTAATAGAAAATAAACATTAAAATAATCATTTTTTTATGTAGAATATGAAAATCAAAGTTTAAAACCTGTGTTTCACTCCTGTTTATTTTTAACGGTATCCAAAAGGTGTAATTATTTTATTTCATTATCAATTTTAACGATATTATTAGTGATAGCTATTTTCATTTCTGTAATTACTAGGGCTGACAGCATAGGATTTGGTTATATTATAGAAGCAATAGCAACAGTGACAATGTTCACATCAGTTGAACTTCAAGGTCTAACTTTAAATCTAATAATTTCTTTATTATACCATAGAAGCCTCAAATGATTACTTTTATGTAACAGGTGCACATAAAATATTGTGAACTTATGAGGAGGCCTATCCATGAAACTGTATTGAGGAAAATCTCATAGATGCGTAGCATTTTTGATCTAACAAGGAGAATTTTTTTTTTTTTTTCCTTAATGGAGCAATTCATCACAGAGTGAATGACAAAAGCGGGGGCGGGGGGCAGGGCGGCACGAGGAAGCAGAGGATAAGGAAATCACAGTGTAGGGAGAGAAAAAACTATGTAATTCCTATTAAATGGAATATTGAAAAATATCAGGAAATAATGAGAGCTATATTAGAAAACTAGGCTAGGTATGGAATATGAGTATGAAGTACCTTAAATAGGTTAAGAATTTTTTTTTCTAAATATATAAGGAAATGATTAACATTATTTGAGACTGCATGAGAATAGAATGTTCAGAGCAGAGCTTCTTATAATTTATTAGGAAGTGGTTTTAATATAAATTTGAGAAAGGACAAAGACTAGAGATAAATTTAGGTAGTAGGACAAAAACACCCGAATTATGTGTAGTGATAACAAATAGAAGAGCATGGAATAGGTATATGAGATTAATTAGTCAAAAGAAAATGGTCTATGGCCAAGACACCCTGAGCAAGCCCAATCCCATCTGATCTCGGAAGCTAAGCAGGGTTGGGACTGGTTAATACTTGGATAGGAGACCACCTAGGAAGACGAGGTGCTGTAGGTGTAAAAAATTAAAAAAAAAAATAAAGGATTATAAACTGACAAGGACCTTGCAAATAGAGAGAGAGAGAGAGAGCGCTGAGTGTTTATGCTTTGGAGAGCAGAAAAATGAAGATGACACAAGTGTAGGAAAATATTTAGGAAAAAGACAAATTTACTTTGGCACATATTGACTTCAAGATGTTAGTGGACCATCCAAAAAGAATCAGGAAAGACTTGGAAATGTGCTAAGATGTTGTGATTCCATAAATGTGTGAGTTCCCGAAAGGCATGGCCTTTCTGTATTCTAAACAACAATCAGAGACACAAAGTGATATGTGCCTAATGTGTCTTTTACAGAATAGATTCTAGACAGATCACGACTGACAAATAAACACAACTGCTTCCTTCATGTACTGTACATATTATGCATATTTTTAACTTAGCATCTGTAATCTTATCACAGTCATATATTTAAATAACCATCTCTTCTTACCAAGCTATACATAATTTGAAGGCAGAGGACATTTCTGAATCGTTATTTTTCTTGCTCATAACTTAATGCTTGACCCATACAATATGCTTAATGAACAAAGCTTGGTGAATAAACAAATGAATGAATGAATTTCACATCAGAGAAAAATCCCGAGGTCTTATAGTAAATTTGACCTGGGAAATTGCACCCCTTTTTAAATTAACATTCTTGTATATTGACACAATATAAAAGGCCCAGATTCTCTAGTGTAAGCATAAGTTGATAAAATTCATTAGTCCTAACTTCTGTTCTCACACGGTTGTATCAGAAACAAGATTATTAAAATTAAGAATGACCACTGATTTTAATTATAGAAATCTAATTTTTTAATCTGCCATTAGCTTTTAAAGTTATGACAGCAAGCAAGATTACTCTATTGTAATTTCCTTATTATAAATATTTTCTTTCCTGAATTATTATTTGGTGTTTGTTTATGTAAGTGTATAATAGACAGTCCCAATACTAAAAATATAAATTTTGCTATTCAATACCAACTTTATTTTTACTTTACCTGACTGAAAATGAAACTAAAAACACATTTAAAGTGTTAGTTATTTTTGCTGGTCTGCTAAACCTTCTTAGTTTTTACTGAGAAAAACATTAGCTTTGTCTTTTCTTTTGACTTATCAGAAGCTTTTTGAGTTCTTTACGGATGCCGCAACAATAGAAAAAAATTCCAGTAACATATTAGCAGATATCTTCTCCAGATGGCAATGACTCTCTTAACAGCAGGAAAGCAAATTTAAGCATCCAGTTTGCATCCAATCCAGTACTAAGATACTCTAAGAGAATATCTAAGTTGGGTCATCAATTAAATTCACTCTGAGGGGCCATTAAGGTATAATATATTGTCAGTTCAGCTAAATTACAGTCCTAAACAAAATCGGCTTCATTTGTCTTCTGTCTGTAGCTCCCCCTGTTGGCAATATCATGCTGCTTACCTACAGCAGATGGAATAATTCCCAAGAATAGTGGCAAATAACTCATCTGCAAGGTCAAGCCATCTTCATATTTCTATCCAGATGCTTGTGGCTTCCAAGTTCCTATGCCATCTCTCACAATTGCAATACATTGGTAATAAATAAATTCACAGAAAGTATTGCCTCATTTACAAGCTTGGTGAATTCTCTATCAGCATCTCTTATTTTTCAGATCAGCCCTTCTTATAAATCTTCATGAAACATGTGTGCAGTTCATCTTCCACAGTGTTAATGGCTAGCTGTGGCTTAAAATATTATATTGTAAGCATTTTATTCAGGAGCCACTGCAGTTGATTAATTCTCCAAAAAACTTTATGGAAAGTTAGTAGGGATGAATTTAAATGTTGAATGAAACTCCCTTGGTTTTTTTCAGGCAAATTCAAAAAACAAAACCGGGATTCACTAATAGATGATGTTTGAATCTTTAGAACTTTATGAAATACAAGATATTAATGTTTATTCTTCATTTCCTTGGTAATCTGCTATATAATTAACTGCTTAAAGCAAATGCATTGATAAACATCAAGGCTCTGAATCTGAGCATTGCACACAGTTCACCATGCAAGAATACTTAAAGAAAATTCCATTCTTCACTCACATCTGTCAAAGAATATTAAAAACATCTCATTCATAACCACAGTAATAGTTCTGAATGGCTGCATATATTTTTTTCTCAGTTTTCTCATAAATCACACCCTAAAGAGTTTCTTGTTTGCCAACTGCTTTCAGCAAATCTCCTTATTCCCAAGCATATCATTCAAAATTTTGTGGAAATTTTATCTTTAGAAAAAAGTAATTTTCTATTTCTCTTATCCAGTTTAGAAATTACTTAGTCACTCTGAATTAAGGTTCTTCTATCAAGACTGGTGGTGTGAACTGGGTTTGCAATTATAACTTTCTTATTGTTGGGGGAAATAGACATTTTAAAATGCTCAATTTAATATTTAACTCTGCTCATGTGAATATATATGCGTTGGAATATTTTCTTAAGGACAATTGTTTAATTTCAAGACCATTGTCATTAGGTTTATAAACCAAGGTGATAAAAGATTAAATTATAAAATTTGTTTTGATTTTAGGAGTTCTGTTTTCCTGAATTCTCATTTTTCATAAGAATTTACTTTCTATGAATAAAAATGGTTGACCTTTTACCAATAAAAATGTTTTTTAGCAGCTCGAAATATTATTTACATAACATAAAGTCCATTCATTTAAAGTGTATAGTTAAATAATTTTAACTATGTTTAGAGTTGTGCAACCATGACAATAATCTAATTTTAGAACATAGTCATTATCCCCAAAAGAAACCTTGAATTCTTTATTAGTCACTTTCCATTTTCCCACCTCTGCTCCTAATTAGCAAACACTAATATACTTTCTTATTCTGAACATTTCAGTTAAATGAAATCATGCAATATGTGGCCTTTTGTGTCTAGCTTGTTTTTTTTTAACATATTATTTTTAAGGGTCATCTATGTTGTAGACTATACTGGTATTTATTAATTCCTAATATTATTTATGGTATAAATATGTGATATTTTGTTAACCTATAAACATTTTAGGAAAATAACATAGGAATTAATCCTGGTGATCATATGTTAGACAATATAAAAGAGAAGATTGATGAGTCAGGTTGGACTTAATCAAAATGAAAACATATGGGACTTCATAGGACACCATTGAGAAAATGAAAGATAACCACAAAATGTGAGAAAATGTTTTTACATCATGTATCTGATAAAGACTTGTATCCAGAAAAAAATGTCAAGAATGCTTTTAACTCAATAATGAAAAGACAACCGAATTTAAAAGATAGACACGTGATTTGAAAAGACATCTCTCCAAAGAAGATATATCAATGGCTGATAAGCACCTAGCAATATGCTTAACATCATTAATCAATATGGAAATGAAAATCAAAACGAGGTATCACTTCACCCCCACTAGAAAGGCAATAATAATAAAAAAATAGATAATAAAAAGTGTTGATTGGGATGTGCAAAAGTTATAATTCTTATTTATTGTTGGTGGAAATGTAATGTGGTATAGCCACTTAGGATACCAGTTTGATAGTTTCTCAAAATGTTAAACATAGAGTCACCATGACCCAGAAATTTCATTTCTAAGTAAAGACCATAGAGAACGGAAACTTATGGCCACACAAACACATGTGAGTGTTCCGGGGTGCATCATTCATAAATAACCAAAAAATGGAAACAACTCAAACTGCTTCGAAGAGTAAATGTACTAACAACATTTTAATGTAATTTTATGGTTAAAAAATATTGATAACATTATTATTGAAAAAAAATGATAGTTTTCTAAAGCAAGTATATATGTTATTTTATCATAAAACTAGAAAAGTAAATATACCATTCATATTTTATTATCTAAATTCAAAACTCTTATTTATTAGATTTAATCGACACTCTTAGGAGGTTTATTATTTCTTCTCAAAATAACTTGAAGTCTTCACTTCATGTGACCTTAAAGTACTTCACCCATGTTTACTACCTCTCAAGCTCCAGCAATTCTCAAACCTCTGCCTTGTCCGTATCTTCCCACAAACCCTGACACAATCATTGTTGAATGTTCCATGCAGAAATGACAGTGTATCTGCATGTTTCTTTTTACCTGCTTGTAAGATATACGTCCTCCT
>NW_006436811.1:270914-289725 GCF_000325575.1 Pteropus alecto | reverse complement strand
ACTTATACCTCAAATGTAACTCTTCTATGTTATAATTATTCTTTTAGGCAACATTTTTGAGTACCTGTCATATCGGACACTAATTTAGACTCTGATGATACAGCAGCTAATGAATTTTTAAATTTTTAAAAGAAATAAATTCTCTCTACAGAATTTATTATCTTATGAACATAGATAATTCTTGGATAGTACTTTATTCAGAAAGTGAAATATGTCCCCAAACCCCTCCTCTGCCATCGCCTCCAACACTATCGCCACCACTAAATTCAGACTATGATTTTCTTTAGGTGAGTTTATAGTGTCTTCTACTTTTTAAAAATCATATCGTATATCATGCTATAAATAATTTAGCTGATTACTTGTGCAAAGGAATGCAATATTTGAGCTGAGACTTGATGGATGAAGAGGAAATTTCTAAAGTGAACCTCTATGATGTAAGATTCTATCAGGAAATATATAGCAGCTACATATGCTCACATGAGGACAGGAATCTCCATATAGTACATACTTATAAAACATTTGTTGGCTTGGCTTCTTGATTTAATGTCATTATCTACGTCAATAGCTCTGTGAGTCACGAGTCACTTTTTGCATAGAGATGACTCTTGTGCTACTAAGAGGTTTGATGGTCCACTTTTGAAATATTAACACAGCTCTTCACTAAAGAGTGCACACAATTCATCACTTTTGCCGGGATTTCAAGAGCTTTTAGGAAAGAGTTGTTAATATGCTATTATCATTCCTTGCCTTTGCCTCGGAGAACATTTAAAAACATTTAAAAAAATCTGCAGACATTTTAATTGCTGAAAAGATGGATATTTAAACAACTGAAAAAATTTATATACTTTAAAAATTTTATATACACATATGATAGATATCATCCCATCATGAATATTTAGGCACTTAATGACCCAGATTCTTTCCATTTTATAAAATAGAATAAGTAATGTACATTTTCATACTGCATTAATTCAGATGACTCAGGTACCATTTAGTAATTTAATACTTAAGTGAACTACATTTGATATACTGACATCAAAGTGAATTTGGTGAAATAAACATCTATTTGCTTGCTACACTTATTATATATCATGCTCTTGATGATGTCTATATTACTGAAATCTGTTTGTTTGTTTTTAATTTAAAAGGACAAGTGCCCCTCATCTGACTCACCATAAATAGGATTTGATCAAGCTCTAGCAAATAGGAGGACAATGATCAGTTATCACAAAGCTTTACTTTGTAATGGCGGACAGGGAGAATTTATTGGGTTAAAAGAGAGAATTCCACCTCAAATTGGCTTAAAGCAATAAAACTAGGGTACGAAAGAGGATTTATTGACTCACCTAACTATAAAAAATACTGATGTAGATTAGGCATGCATTAATCCAGGAATCCAACCATTTTATTATCTAACCATTTTGTTGTTCTGTTTCTGATGTGTTGATCTTAACCTTAGACAGATTTTTTTACCCCTGATGCCTATGCATACTTGCAAAGACTTACGCAAAATTGCAAAGACTTATGCATAATAGCTATCTCCTTTGATACATCCTATTGCTTAGCAAAGTAAATGATAGGGATCATGTTATCCCTGATAATGTTAGCAAATATGGTTTCGTGTTTAATGGAACCAGTACTATGGCAAGTGGGTGTTGTATTTTCAATGATCAGTCTATAGCCACATGCCCTCTCCTGGAGGAAGGTATAAAAGTTATCCCACCTGAAACTACATAGACTGAAAGTGAAGGAATTGCAAGTTGTCTACTACAAAATGGATGCAGGATGGAAAAAATTGAAAGTCTACCTCAGAGTCCAACATGCTATTAACATTCTAAGTTCATCTATACATTAAAAAAATTATCTACATAATGTTGGCTAAAAATTCACTTTTACCCTTCTTTATTAAATTGGGTGCCAACAATGGTCTGATGAACATTAAGTTTTTTACTTCAATTTTTTTCTTTCCTTCTGACCATTTGAATCACAAGTGTAAAATTCTCTAGTTAGGAATTGTAAATTAAGGGTTAAATTAAGGAATAAATGATTTTTTATTTGATCCAAATTTCCTAAGCTAGGTAAGCTAAAGAAGATTAAAGGATTAATTAAAATACCCTGGCCCACGGTTTGAGATAGAAATAAAGGTGCTGCCAGTTTTATCCCTCATCCTTATGAGGATCTGTTTATAATTTATTGAGAAATTTTTCATTCTCTTGCCATACCTTTTATAGAATGTCACACAAGCAATAAAAAAATTCATTTTAAATGGTAGATTACACTTCAGTACTGATATTAAGATTCCAAGGAGTAAAATAATCTGCTGTGTATTCCAAAAAAGTGGTAACAGATCAAGAAAATATGTCCAAAATATCTAATAAGTCAACCTCAATTTAATTATGAAAGATTGAGAAGAATTCTTTTCAGTTCATTGAAAAACATAAACATGAAAAACATGGGCAGGTTTCTTTTCTAAGTTTTGGGAAGCTTTAGTACCTGCAATACATTCTCTCTAATTTTGGCTGCATAGCTGTAGTGGATCGCTCAGCACACACTGACTTGTACAGAACAAGAAATCGGTTTTTCGGTTTCAAGGCTTTTCTGCAAAGTTATGCAGAAGCTTGTTCAGCATACGTAGCTGCAACGTTGAGTGGGAGAAGAGTTAAATGTCTCTAATGGAAACTTTAATAAATAAGAGATGAGTGATAATGGATAAATATCTCTGCTTCATATAGATACGTACATTGGATGGAGTTTCTGGAAAAATCTCAATAGAAGGGTTGCAACAACTACCACTCAGGATCTAGAGCAAAGGCATGCCTTTTACAACAGAGAAAAGCTGTATGCTTGTAAAAGATCTTTTGAGTTTATAACAGAGATCATATCTTCCCATGGGACATCAAGTGATTTTGGGAATGGAGCTGTCAAAAACAAGATGCATAAGTATTTTCTGATCCACTTAATTGCAATTATCAGGTAATCACTGCAGCAACTCATTATACTATGGAAATGATGCATTTGGGAAGGAAGCCCAAATTGGAATACAAAACATGTAAGTTATCTCAATGCCTAGCCCAGCCCCCTTTATAACTTGCCTTTGTCCCTCAGCTCAGTCTTTTGGCTTCATGGCTATAGTAAGCTAGCCAAGAAAACTAGATTGGAATGCTACAGGCTCTAGTTCTGTAGTTGATTTTGTGGCATTAATTAATAGAATTTCCTCTTCTATATTCCATTCTTGAATTGGATGGCTGATGATGAGAGAAATATTGATTAGGTAGGTAAAGGAAAAAAATGAATATTGATTACAGTTTCAGGAGCAATTGCATAAATGAGGATTAATTGATGCCTTTTGCACTTCGGTATTGTGTATATTTAGAAGTTGCAGCTAGCCAAAAACTGGAAAAAATTAGCGACAGAGTAGATTTAATATGGGTCATGAGACCATCTGCACAGAGCAAGAGATGAACGCTAGCAGGTGTTTTGGTATGCCTTTTCCACCTTTATGGACCACCTCTCATTTTATCCTCAGATATGGAGGAGAGCCAGTGCTTGCTGTCAAGTGACACCTCAAGCACTCACACAATAGACCCGTTTCCTGCCTTAGAGCTCTACTTTGAAGCCTAAGGTGCTGTTCATTTTGAGCAGGCCAAACCCAGAAACTTGAGAAAGTTTACTCCAGGAGCGATCTTCAAAAAATAGGAGAGGGGAGCAAAAGCATATAACTCTTGCCTTTTCGTCCTTCGGGGGGAAAAAAAAGGATCAAGAAGGAACTTCGCAGGTATCCAAGAGGCCCTATGGCAGTGACCTTTAAAACAGCATTAATTAACATTTTATACATCCTACTGTCTCACCCTACCTGTTCCATTTCCATACTTTTTTGTCTTGTTTTACCTCCCAAAGCAAATTCATGATGCAAAACTTTGTCTCTAGTTAAACTTTGGAGGGGGGGAATCCAAAGAGTAACAGTCATTATAATAGCCAGCATGCATTATCCTCTGATTCCTCATTTCAAGCAGTATTTCATTCTTGCTTAGAGGACTCTGAAAGGTTAGTAAGAATAGCTGCCTTAAATATATGACTCTATTTATCTTTCGTATTTTATAAACAGGCCCGAACTCACTGAAGATATTATGCCTGATGATTTGGATGGATTGAAGAAAGCAAAAATGCCTTTGTAAAATGAAGAGAACCCTGACCTTTCAACAGTTTTGTGAAAGAAGGAGCTGAGTGCTGCTCCATGGCACTGTACAAAAGACATCTGTGACCTTGGGAAAGGTGTGTGCCTGGCATAGGTGTTCACACTCAGCAGTTTCTCTTGGTCAGTAAATGAGGTGAGAATTGCTTGACATCAAAGGAGCACCTAGACTTTGAACAAACTGCGTTTTAGCTGTGACCATATTTGACAGATTAAAATGGCTTGCACTTATCAAGCACCACTTAGTCATCCCATATTCTAGAAAGGAAAATGGAAGTGGTTTCAGTAATCCATAATATGGATTATTTTCTTATTGTTATATGTGGATTTAATCTGGATTATATTAACTTTAAGTTTAAAAATTAATTTTGAGTTTATGCATTGAGATTCACTGTGTTTAATGCTATTCTCATATTCATCTGTTTAGATTTTAAATAGTTCTACAAGACTGTTGTTATCGGTGTGTGCCAAGAATTTTTCTAGATGAGCTTATCAGTACAAGATCATCAAAAGAAAATATCTTCCATTATATCTGAGAATGAAAACAAAAAATGATTAAAATTTTTGACTATGAAAAACATGTTTTTTTAGAATCTATGTATCTGGAAGATTTATATTGCATTTTATCAGTTCTAAGATTCATGGTTTCTCTATATTTAAAAATCTGTAAAGTTGTAATATGTCTAACAATTGATGACTTATCACACTTTAATGGGAAGCTGCTTTCTTTCTTTCTTAAAGATACATAAAATACCAGTTTGTCTTACAATTGAGGTGGCTTGGATAAGATAAAATAGAGATTAGACATTATAAGTGTCTTCAGCTTGCACTATAAACCAGAGTTTAATATCAGTTATTAAAAAGTACATTTCAGAGAACCAACTGCTTCTACAAAATGTGTCTAGGATGCCTCAGTGTGCACTGAATCCTTCCCTGTGACACTGTATGAGTTGCCACAAGTCAAGATTATCTTTTTTTCACAGAAAACATTTCATTGATTTTCAGAAGTAGAGGACTCCATTAGTTTTCTAAGTTAGCTCAACTGCATAGAGTGTAATTCACAGGCAAATCTGTCAGAAGGAGGAAAGGTATTCTTACGCTTTTTGCTCATCAAAAGGCAATAGACAGTAAATCAGAGAATCTTGTGGAATGACTCTATATAGAATTATTCAAAAGACGGTTTCCCTTTGGAGAAAATGTTTTAAAGTGACAATATTCAGTTTCCTTATATTATTCAAATTCACTGATTTGTAATGTGATATACTTGCATATTTGGAATAAGATAAATATATTTGGAAATAAAGTATGGCATTGCAACATTTTTAATTACATCATATAATTTTAAAAACTGGGGAGGCTTTTTAAGACAACTATTAGAAAAGAATTAGGTTAGAGTCAGTGAATATAACATATCTTTCCTTATTCAATTTAAGCATATTTGGCCACAGATAGATACATAGTAATTATATGAGTTTTATAATTAATGGGTTTCTACATCTCTTCCTATTTATTATGAGAAAAAATAACTTCCAGAATTGATATTACTGCACTACATAACTTTTTCTGGAAGGCAAATATACTTTATACGTGAATATATCAGACTCAGATACACTGAGCTCCATTAAAAAGCAGTAGGAACATGTTTATGGCTATGATGTAGGAAAAATGGATATGTGTGGTTAGCGTAAGGAGAAGAAAAAAACATGGTTAGATATAAATATCCAGATAAGCTCAGGTTAAGCTTAAATGAATAGTAAGGACAAATGATGAAGATGTAAAGAGGATAAGATAAAAATAGGCAAAAAGATAGGAAAATTGACAAAGAGTTATACAAGAAAAGATACTAATAAATAGAAACAATAACTTAAGTTTCAACGATGGCGATATAAAGGTGAAAAAATGTCAGCATGCTAAATGGAGAAAAATCCAAAATGTTAGGAGAAAAGAGCAAGATAAAACCATAGATAAATGGAGAAAAATGAAAGAAGATTATATAAACTAAGGAGCTAGAAACTGATAAATGAAGGACAGAAAGCAGAAGATGAACGCAACAAAAAAATATAGAGACTTTATCACCGGAAAGAAAGAAAGAAAGTAAAAGAAAGATAAGGGCACAAGAAAGAATGAGATGAAAGAAATCAATCCCACAAGAAATGTGACTCTTGTCAGTTATAGGTGGGAGAGAGGTTTCATTTCAGACAGCAGGAAATGAAAGCCTGATAGGTCAAAGCTGAATGACCCTACCAAGAGCTTAAAGGAAAAAAGTGACCATCTTGATAATAAAAAGGAGAGTGAAATAAAATTTTTGATTTATGCCTAAGCCAAGGGTCATTTTAATGCTTCTATGTAGCAATGAATTTTCAGCAAAAATTTATCAATATGTTAAAAATAAAATTTCAGGCAGCAGATGAGGAAATGCATAAGATAACCTGCTGGACTCTATAGTTCAGTTTTGAAATCATAGGAAGTTTGTTGTGAGATGTAAATTACTTTTCTTGATGTGTCTGAGTCTATCTTCAGAACATTTGACGCACATTATCCACTGTAGCTCCTTAGGCTATTGCTACTGTATTGAGACTGAGACTGACCTAACAAAGACAGAAGGGAAAACCAAAAATACATTCATTCATTCATTCTTTCACTCACACATACACATTCCTAGTTTCTTCCTGTCACAATGCTAGGCTCTGGAAATTTAGAAATGAATTAGACACAGTCCGTGGCCTTTAAAACTGTGAAGTAAACAGCAGGAGAGAGGTATAAGAAGTCAGGATCATTAGGAAGAATGATAAATACTGTCATGGATATACACGCAGAGTAGTATGCTGAGAGGAAGGGTTGGCAGGAGGAAATCCCCAGACAAGAATGAGAGGAGGCAAATGAGTGCAGGACTAGGAGGACAACTAAGGAGGGCAAATCTAATTCTGTTTATATTGCAATGAAAAGTAGGGTGGCAATTATTAATTACACTTTTTTTCTGTTATATTTATCATGGTTTTCAAATAATTAGTTTTTTAAAAAGCCTCATAAAACTGATGTTTTTTACTTAAAGAGGAGGAAAGGGGACAAATTAGAAGAAAAATATTTAAGGTGAACAAATGTAACTTTTTCCTCTTATTACCACAAGTATATGTACATAAAACAGAACCATGTTTCATATGCCTCAGATACACAAAACACATACACACATACACACAAACATGCGCACACACACACACACACACACACACACACACACACACTTTATTCCAAAATTTTTATAAAGCTCTTCTTGGACTCTGGGATCAGAAATATGCCCAGATTACCCCCAGGGTCAAAGATTACAATAAAGATGCACATAAAAATTAGAATCATGAAAACATTTTCTTGTGCTAAAACATACTTCCTGGTAACGGTAAAAGCTTTACAAGACACAAGAGCAATTCCAACTTGCAGTGCCAAAGCCCTTGCTGCTCTGCCCTGCCTCTTCTTTGTCACCTTCCTGCCTCTTCCTTACTGACATCTCCTGTCTTCCTACCTGCGACTTTTCCTGACTTATTGCATCTGCTTTTCACATTCTGTCTGCCTCCTGTGTCTACAGCTATGATACCCTCCGTGCCTCTGTGGTCGTGGCCAAGTAGGCCTTAAAGTTCTCCTCAACTTGACCAAAATTTAGGTAGGCTTCTTGACCATGGATGCTTGACCTACCTTATTTTAGAGCATTTTCTTTAGAAAACTTGTAACTGCACATGCCCTTCTCTCAGCCTCTTGCCATTTTTGCAACCCAGAAATGTCTTTCTCTAGGAACTGAGAGCCACCTCTTTGATGTATAATCACCAAGATAGAATGAGCCCTCTCAGTCTCTGTGCGAGGACAGGAGCCTAACTTCACTAAATGTCAATTAGCAAATACAGATAGCCTCATCACATTGACCAATGTGCACTTAATGTCCTCCAGTAATTTTCCATTAGCTTACCCCAGCATTTAAAAATGCTCTTGCGTTTTGTTTCATTGAAGTTCAGTTCAATCTCCTCCTCCTATTGCAATAATCCTAAATAAAGTTTTCCTTGTCTGTTTAATCTGTCCACTGTAATTTTTCTTTGGCAGTAGGCAGAATTTTCTCCCCAAAGATGTCTAAACCTTGACCTCTGAAACTTGTGAATATGTTATGTTACATCTCAAAAAGGACTTTGTGGATATACTTAAGACCATAGTCGTTAAAGTAGAGAGATTATCCTGGCTTTTCCATTTGGGCCCAATCTAATTATAAATTTAAAGCAAAGCTATTTCTCAATCTAGAGTCAAAGAAATGTGGCAAAAAGAAAATTTAGAGAGATTTTAAGCATGAGAATAATTTGATGCCTTTCTTTTATCTCTGATATATAGGGACCCCGGTGCAAGAGTCAGAGAGAGGCCTCTAGAAGTTAAAAGTGAATCCCAAGTGACAGCCATCCAAGGAAATGGGAACTTCAATTCTGCAACTGCAAAGAATTAGATTCTGCCAACAATTTAAGTAAGATTGGAGGCAGTTCTTCCCCAGGACCTCTACCTAAGAGCTTTGGACAGCCGACACATTGGTTTTGACCTGTGAGACCCCGAGCAAAGAAACCAGCCAAATTTATTCAGACTTCTGAACTACAGAACTATGAAATAACAAATTTGTGTTGTTGTAATCTGATAAATTTGTAGTGATTTTTTACAAAAGCAAGAGAAAACCAATATAACCTAATTGTCATACTCCCTGAAGGAGGGGAGAAAATTGGTGTGGTTGCATATACTCTACATATGGTGTCTTTAAGTGGTAAAAATGCTCCAAAGCGTCCATGCAATATGTCATTATCTGGCTTAGAGCTGGCTGCCTTTACACAGGCACTAATTCTTGCTCCATTAAGAAGTGGCCATGGAGGCAAATCCACAGGCCAAAACAGAATGTGATAGATTCATGAAAAATATCTTAACCATTTTGTTCAGAAAAAGGTCATTAACTTTACAATCACCAAGGATTTCATATTCTGCTTGGTAGAAACTTCCTGAGTAAATTTATTTCCATTTCTTATGGTAGTTTGAAACATGTCCACAAGCTTTTAAAATTCCTTCAAAAGGAAAAAACTTCAACCCCTTGAGTGTGAGTTGGATTTGGTGACTCACTTCCAACAAATTTGTATATTAAAAAATTAATTATAAAGTAGAAGTGACAATGTACAATTTTAGAGATTAGGTAATAAAAGGCATCGCAGCTTCCTGTTTGTCATTTCTTTTGGATCACATGTTCTGGAGAAAGCTAGATGCTACTCGTGAGGTTATCCATATATGGCAAGAGGCCCATGTAGCAAGGAATTCAGATCTCCTGCCAAAACCCTGTGGTGAGCTTTCTTGAAAGGAGAGTCTTCAGCACATGCAGGTGTATAGATAGCAACAGCCCCATCTGACGGTTTGATTGCCACCTCTGGAGAGTTCTTAAAACAGTAGAGGGGACAGATAAAGAGTCAACTCATCTAATCTACTTTTGAAATTCTGACCAAAAGAGACTAAGAGATAGCCAAAGTTTATTGTTTTAAGGATTATGTTTGGGGCTATATAGTATTTACAAGAGATAAATACTATATTCTACATAATCACAATATCTATTGTTCTACCTCATATCGTCACTATTTCTTAAAAAGCCTGCTTGTGACTTCTCATTTGCACTGACATATTATATACAGATAAAACCTGAAAAGAATGATTTAAAGATCTATTGTTTCAAAGATGTTAGCATTTGTAATATGATTCATCTTTCCTATGTTGTTCATTTTTTTCCCCTCAAATGTGACATATGGTTTTTAACTTCTATACACAAATCTCCACTTTCGTTGATACATGTAGTTTATAAAAACTACTTGTAAACTTTATGTAGACTTAAAGAACTGGATCACGTACTTCTTTAAATTAATATAACCTAATGGAATTGAACAACTTATTTAAATAAATTGTTGCTATCTAGTTCCTAACATCTAGGTTTTATTATTTCATCTGAGTTCTTTAAAGAAATTCAAAAAGGACTTTTATAGGTATGTCAGCAAAAGCAAATGATACCTAAAACTGAAAATCCATCTGCTGCATATAAGGTAGAGACTGGGTAAAAATGTGGTCAATAGTAAACTAATTATGATGTATGAAATCACTGTTTATAAATCTTTCTCAGATCTTGAATATCATATATAGTTCAATCAAGAAAACTACCATACACCTATTCCCTTAGCAAAGATGGGGCTCCATACCAACATTCCTCCTTGAGAGACACCATAAGGGGCCACATTTCATCACATATTTTTTGGTTACAACTGAGTGAACCAAGGAAGATCAGTTGACCTAGAAGTCGCAATCCACAAGCTGGTTAACAACATAGCACATGATCTGCCATGAAAAGAATTATGTCCTTAAAGAAAGACAAAATTGGACACAGGACATCCTCTCTTTTGGCAATAATAACTAGATATATTAAAGAATCAAGTAATTTCTAGTCAGAACAGACAATTAAACTGGGCATAGATGTAAGGTATGAGGCAGGAGAACAATTATTGACAGTAAGTGGGTCTAAGTTGTGAGTAAGCAGAAACTACAAGTAAGCAAAAGCCACAGGTCAGGAATCTAGAGAGAGTATCAGCGACAGATGTAGTAAAAGAAGGATAAGAGGAGAGAAATGCCAACAATAATAGAGATTTGAAGATCACTAATGACAGAGAAATGATACAATGTAAAGTGTTATTAAACATTTCCATTCCCAAAGATATATCACTGCCTCTACAAGCCAAATTTTACTGCTATTACTCTTGTTCTTTACAAGAGTTTATGTTCGTTATGACCACACATTATTTAAATATACCCACAATTTTTGAGTTAGAATGGTTGTTTCTCTTTTAGTTACAAGCAATATAATGCAACTAATATAATGACTAATATAATATATTGATTGCATTCATTTGCACTGTTTCTATATATGAGTAAATGTGGAAGGGCCAGTTTCTTCTTTCTACTACAGTTAGTATCTATATCATTATTTAGGTTCTTATCTATACTACTACAGTTAGTATGGATAGAGAAGAATATATAATTTCAAAACACATTTTTCCTAGTTCATAAAAAGTGTTTAATAACATATTAATCTCTAGAAGGGTTTTAAAATTCCATGATCTATTCTAAAAAGTAATCATCAAAGATGTTGTGTGTATGTGTGCGTGTGTGTGTACAGTATTGATAATTTGGAACATTTAGATCATTTTGTTGTGGAAAGTATGCTTTAATGGATCTACTCTCAAATATTGCTAAAGAGGCATTATTTCTCCAACAAGCTACATTTCTGAACCCTGGATTTAATTTTTTTATAATTTTATCTATGTGATTTTGGGCAGTAATTCAGTGTCTCTGAATCTAAAACACCGACTTTAAGAAAGGGTTATATGACTGTGCTGCTTAAAATATGAGTTCTTATAAGAAGTAAATATGGAAGTACTTCTTAAATTTTGAAACAAATGTAAGGCATTGTCATCAATGTCACCCTACAAATGGCAATAGGCAAACTTGAGAGAATCTCTTACTTGCCGTATGTAATGTCCACACAATTCAGAACTAGGCAAGACGTTTCTACTAGGTACAATAAATTCTATAACATTTTTATCCCCAAATCTAGTGGCCTAATATATTATAGTATAAGAGGCATTATTTATTTATTTTTATTTATTATATTTGTATTTATATAATAGCATTTATTCATATAATTAAGTTAAAACTTGTAATAAATAGAGAAATAGCTTTTCCTCTATAAATAATCAATGAACAAGTTGTAAATTGGGAAAATAATGTAAAATAACTTAGTTATATGTAGACTCATTTATTTATATAATTGTCTTTAATGTATGTGTACACACACATACACATATACATATATATATATATATATTTAACAAAAGTTTGGTTGCCAAACATATGTAACATATGTAACATTTCTTTGTTTCAAACTGATTTCAATTAAAGAAGAGACAGATATTACTGCAGTGATATTTTAACCACACCAGGAGTTATAATTTATTTTTTCTATTAACTTGCTATTCCCCTTCAGTCATATCATTCATGTCCTTTGTTCTCTCTATAAACAGATTAAATGCCTGTTTCAGTAAAACACTTTCAACTCTCCTGACCCTCTTCCGTGTATCATAGTTCCTAAGCCAGACACTAAGACTGATTGGTTCAGCACAAATCTCTGCCTGCTCCAGCCCTAACACATCACTTTATTAATTGCATAATGGCTGGACGTGGTGTGAGAAAAACACATGTAATCATGTTGACTAGTGTCATTTTAAACTCATGATCACTATTTAGAAGAACATAAAACTTTCTCTTTAATTTTCAAACCTCCAAAACTCTCCCCCATTCTCATTCTTAGATAATGACTTTTATTTCAATTTTGCTGAGAAAATCAGAACAATCTGATGACAACCTTTTATTGTCACATCCATTTCTCTGCCTTTTCTACCACTGAGGCTTAATTTTCCAAGCATTAGCAAAAGACAGTCTCTTACTCATACACAAGAGATTCTATCTGCTCTTGCCAATTGAAGGACATGACTCAAGGAATTCTCAGCAGCTTCTACAACTTTCCCAGCAACACAAAAACATTCTGTTACATCTTCATTATTTCTTAAAAAGTCTCTCCAACCTTATTTCCCTGTTTAGCTACTAAACCATTTCTCTTATTATTACAGAAAAACTTCTAGAAATTGCTTCGCTTTGTATACGTACTCTCTAAATATTTTCCTCCCATTCCCTTTCAAATAAAATCAAATAGAATCAAACTCTCGTCTTCATTGCTTTGCCGGAAATGTTCTTGTCAGGGGTTCCTTGATCTTCATGTTGTCAAATCCAGTAGTCGATTCTCTCTGTTCGCCTTATTGACTTATCAGGAATACTCAATAACTCCCTCACCCTGAAATCATGCCTTTGAATAGCTTTGGAGACATTTGCTTTCTTTGTAGTCCTTCTTTCCCAAAGACCACCTATTCTTTGTCCTCCTTTTGGATTTCTCTATTCCCTCAAGGGCTCCTTATCTAAAAATTCTTCTTTGAAAATTTCTTCTATTCTCATGCTTTTAAATGACATTCATATCCTTATAACAAGTTGAGATCACCAGCATTAAATTCTGCCCTAATTACTCCAGTCTTAAGTATAAAATTGTCTATTTAACATACTCTTATTGTCTAACAGACATCTCAAACATGACATATCCAGAATTCAATTCGTATTCTCTTTGCTCTGTTGAAGTTGTTCTTTCTACAATCTTCCCTATCTCAGTTATTCACAAGGTCATACTTCCAGGTGCTTTAAATAAAAGCCTCAGACAACTCTAGATGTATCCCTTTCCCTCAGAGCCCACATTCATTCTATCAACATATCTCACAGGCTTTGTCTTCAATGCACATTCTGAATGCGACCATTTTCACCAGCACAATGGTTATTATCTTAGTTCAAGCCACCCTCATCTCTCGCGTGAATAATTACAATAGCCTCCTAATGATGTCTGGCTTCTTCCCTTGCCCTTTTACTCCATTCTTAACCTAGTTGCCAGAGTGTCCCCTGCATAAAACAAATGAGATGATGTCACTCCTTCATTTTGATGTCCCCAGTGCTTCTCATATTACAAAGAGTAAAGTTAAGCTCCTTTAGCACATTATTTTTATCTTTCTGAGACTGAGTTTTATTAATTTTATTTGTAAAATTGGTGTCAACGATATACTTACTACCTAGGGAAGTCATGAGAATTAAATTAAGGTTTGTTACTCATAAAACACGCAGTGAAAAACAACATTTAATGATTAAACCATTATTATTATTTGTATCTCATGTTTTATGATCTGACTCCCTATTTGGTCTGTAATATAGTTCTCAAAAATATACCAGTATTTCAGAATTTTCTTTTTTCTTCTACTCTTTCTGCTTTGCGAAATGTAAAATTGTACAAACCCAGTTTTCTTGACATCAGGACACAGAACTAGCACATTATTTTATTTATTATACTCAGTCCAGAAAATTAATGTGTGTTAGTTATATATTCTCTCAGATAACAAGTTTGCATTTCATAAGGACCTTCAATGGCTAAAATTTTAAAAATTACATTTATATAGTATATATTATAGAAGTCCAAAAGAGAGATGTTGATAGGATGGAGATTTGGGGTACCTCATATTTCACAATGTGCATAGGTTCCTATTTTACTTAGTGCGTAGAAAGTCACTTGGACATAGAATGTACTCTTATTTTTCTTACTACTTTAATAAAACAAAATGTTACCATTTTAGTTAAAGGATATGTTTCAAAATGTTTAAAGAAGTTTATTTAAAAACACAGGCACAAAAGTTTTACTACTTTTTCCTTAAGCCACTATCACTGCAGGCAAGCCCATACCTGAGTTCAAACGTTCAAGTCAGGCCAATTTCTTTTGGCGTTACCTCAGGTACTTGTATGCATTAAGCAGTGATGCCTATATTCATTATTACTTCTTATAATTCTGATTGATCAGAATCTTGCCTGACAAAGAAGAGGTAGGTTCTGCCATTTTAGCCAATCATACCATCACCTCATTTGTATGGAATGAGATTAGTCAGGCTGAACAGTGGAGTGAGGGAGTGAGACTCTTAATTAATTTTCTAGGTTAAAAAAAAAAAATGGAAAAAGTAACACATGCTTTATAGTAAAGAGGGAGCAACACACATACTGGAAAGTTAAGCAAATCGACAAAAAGATTAAGATAAAGCAAGATTTCAAAAAGTTGGGAGTAAGGTACATTAGAAAATACAGCATATATAAAAAGAGCAGCGATAACAAAAAGGACTATGTTATGCAAATATCAGGGTAAGGTCTTGTCCTGCAAGAAAATAGTAATACTAACTTTAATCATTGCTTGTAGAATGTAATAAAGAAGAGATCAATGTATGGGTGTCACTGTCAGAATAGCCATAAAGACAATGTCAAGGTCGCAGTGTTGCTTCTTGGCGTGTTGGTGGGCACCTATGTCCACAACTCTAGGAAAATATTTAACTTAACAGATATTATAATCGGATCATCCTGATGTTTTCTCTGTCCCACCAAAATTAAAATGGTATTTGTTATGGAGACAAATATATTTGGTAACTTTCTTACTATACTGTTATATTAGACTCATAGTGCTATTGCATTATATTGCATTTGAGGGAAGATTTTTGGTAAAACCATCATGAAGTTTGTTTACTTACATTTTGTTATAGTTAAATTTAGCCATTGAACATTATTTTAGAAAAAGAGGCTTTTTAAAATAGATTTGATGTAGTAACTGAGAGATATTTATATAGAAAAAATAGGTTAAATTAGTCCTTAATAATGATTTCTGATTAACATAATTCAACCATTCAAAAAGAAATCTATTATAGGTAGGTTACAAAAATATTAAGATCATCATATCATAAGGCCAAATTACTTTGCATATTTTAATTGAGTTTTTAAAATCCTCTTTATGTATAGATGATATAACTCTGTGTATGAAATCCAACTTTAAAACTTCTCCAAATACATACACAAACACACACACATATATATGAAAGTTATATCTATGTTGTCATCTGTGATGAGGGTTTTCTTTATTGCGAAAAGTTATGTGAATGGGGCTGAGGCTAGAGTTTGAATACAGAAACAGTAACATAGAAGGTAAAGCACATTTATTGAGTACACACTGTGTATCAGGGATTGCATGTTTCTTGTAAATGTCTCTGCTAATCAATGAAGCATGACATTTTTAATCTATTAAATAGATGAGTGAAATGAGGTTTAGAGGTTAGGAGATGGATATAAAGTCACAATGGCATTAGGTTGGTATTTAAACCCTGACTATTATAACTCCTAAACCTGGGTAATTAATATAAATTATAAAGCTTCTAGATTGTCCTTCATGTACCTTCTAAAATGGTTTTATCAAATTGTTTTGGTTTTATTTTCACAACCTGAAAAATGTATGACATTTTACACCCTGAGATCCCATCTGGAGAAAACAGTTATGTAAAGGCAAACATACTACATTAATAAACAAATGCTCTTTCTCATCAAAGTTAAACAAAAGCATAAGCAGTTTTAGCGTTGTAGGCAAGAACTTGAAAAGCAGAGTATTAAACCAGAATTTAAGTGAGCAAATAGCAAATATTTTATTGCATAATTCATAGTAATAAAACTCAGAGGACTGGGTCTTAGTCAATAGAGAGCTTCTGAAGCAAAGAAGAAAGAAAGAACAAAGGGTCATACTATGTACAAGATGAGAATAGTCTGCTGCATGCAGCTTAAGTCACCGAGGACTAAATCACCAGACAGAAAACTTGGGCCAAATTGCCCAACATCCATAAAAGTCCTTGTTGGCTGGAAAATTAATTGTTTGAGTGTGTGTGTGTGTGTGTGTGTGTGTGTGTATGCGCGTGCGTGTGCGTGCATGCGTGTGTGCAAGAGAGAGAGAGAGAGAGAGAGAGAGAGAGAGAGAGAGAAGGGATTAATCAAAAGAAGAATCGGGATGTTTCATCATCAAATGATGTCAACATGTCATTAAACATTAACCTCCATTGTAGACTCTCAATCTTATCCACATGCAAAGTTGCTATTTCATACCTGTGTGAAAAGTACCAAATATACATTTCTAGATAAGACCTCCCTCTTCAGCTCCAAACTTCTATTTGCAAATGAATATTAATGTCCATTCTCCTTGAAGATTTTTTATATAAAGGACTAGACATTGAAATGAAGTAATTGATTTAAGTGTTTAAATAAAAATAAATTACTTTTCTGAGAAAAATGACTTCTCCCCATATCTCTTACTATAAGGAAATTATGAGAAAATATGCACATCAATATAGAAAAATTTTAAGCATCAATCATTGCATAGTTTAGATTGTTTAAATTTTTATCTGATCTTAACCTTGGAAATGTAATTTTCACTTAGCTTTATTAGGTTAAATGTAATGACTTCATTTTCTTGCTATTCAAAAGTGGCGATTTTAGTTGCCTTAAGAATAGAACAATAATTTAATGAGAAAGGAAAAGATTAAATAGGCTAAATATCATCTATCTACAAGTCATCTAAACATTAATAAAATACACCAGCTTGATAAAGAAAATCCCAGACACAGACATATTTTCCCATCTTCACTGGAAGGGAAAAAATAGGATGAGATAAGCTTAATCTTCAGAAACGGGTTTAAAAAGTCAATATTGCAGCTTGATAAATAGCAGATAGAATTGTGAAAGGTTATGGAATCTTCTTTTCTTGAGGTCATTAGGAATAGGATTCTCATTCTTGGAGAGAGGACTCAGATGTGCTTTACGCTGAAGACGAAAGAAACATGAAGTGAAACTCAAGGTGACTTCCAGTCCTATTTGTGTGTTCTGAGGAATAATGCATTTATTTTGAAATAATATTTAGAATAAAAATGCGAGGAAGTCACAGAGACTGATCGAGCTGGCAAATGGGAAGAATGTTTTAATAATTCTTGTGAAGCAGCAGGGGAAAGCAGGTTTATTATGTATGTGAGTGAGCAAAAGAAACAGTGGCTGGACTTGATTGTCCCTTGCCCTAAATGGACGTGCCACTGCTATGAAGAAATTCCATCTCGTCTTTAAAATGAGTGTGAACTGAAGTAATGTAAAGAGGAGCTAGCCAAGCACAGCTAATCAAAATCCATCAGAAAGCATTATACTTGGCATTGTGCTTAGTTCTGTGTGGGATCAAATTAAATGGAGCTAGTGCCTTACCTTCTAAGACTCCAGTTTCCATCTGTCAATTACACTTTGGCCTGTTTTCCTGGTATTAAAAATAAACACCTTCAGTGCCCAAAGAGGGTATTCATTTTATCTTTTGGAAGCACCTCATGCTGTTTCAGTGCATCTGAACCTGGGATCTTCCATTTAGATAAGCATGGTCCAGAAATAAGGGAAAGTATGGGAAAAATAAATATACAGAATAATTCATCTTCTTCGTCAGAAACAAAATGCACCTGTGATGCTCTCCTGTGCACAAAGGGGAATAAATTGCTGTGTATTGGATAACCATTGAGATTTTAATGAGGTTTGGTATGTGTATGTCCCATATTATAGATGATATAAAAGAATTCCTGAAGTAGTGGCAATGCTAACAAATTTATCACAACACTGTGCTATTGCTTTAAATATAGCCAACACATCTCTCTCTAATGACTCCTTCACGATCTTACGAGGGAGAATAGGGAATCATTTGTGACAAATTTCCACCGACGAGGACAAATTCTGATGTGAACCTTGCTAATGGGGTTTCATCGTATGATGGATATGAAATGTGGGAGGTCAGCAACACCATCTTAGTTGAAGGAGAACATAAGGACACACTATTTATCCATGTTCAAAATTCATGAACAGAAGACATTCTATTTCTATCATGATAAACTGTCAGCAGCAAACTCATAAAAAAATATTTTCCAGTTTGTTCTTTCTGTATAGTCATTAAACTGACACACACATCATTTTGGTTTTAACATTTGAAAAACATATAATACCTTTATATCAGAGACTAATGAATTTTAATTCACTATATTCTATTTAGACGTATTCAGTACCAGATACATA
>NW_006436811.1:230272-270866 GCF_000325575.1 Pteropus alecto | reverse complement strand
ATATATATATATATGTGTGTGTGTGTGTGTGTGTATATATATATATCTGTATGTATATTTCCACTCTTCCCAGCTAAGGCACCATAAGACCACAATCTCACAAGCCAGCATACACTTCATGGCATAATATAAGCAGGGACAGAAACACTTAGAGAGTCACAGAATTTTAATTTCACAGTGCAATCAAAGAAAGCTGGTTGAACTTTGTTTATCCTGGGATAGTAGCATGCTTGTGTATTACCACATGACCATTTGAGAAGGTCAGGAAACCTGAATAAGAGGCTCTATGGTAAGTCAACCTATATATTTTAAGAGAAGCACATCCACCTTTCAAGAAAATGAAGAATGGTGTTAAATAAAACATTATATCTTACCTAGGTTACCCTCTGACCCAGCACTTATATAGCAAGGCAAGAAGTCTGCAAGAAAAGTTTTAAAAAGTGTATTTTGGGACACTTCGAATTATAGATTCTTATTATTAAATTTAAGTTAACAGCAACATAAGGCTCATGGTTGCAACTTTAGTGTAGGCCTTCAACGACTGACTTTACAGAGGTCATTCACGGGCGCAAAGCTGTCAGAAGCATTCTCATTTGTTCAGTGACCTTTGGTGTTAGATCGCATTATAATACAAGATATTACCCTTGTGAAATGGAGCCGGAAAGGAGGAGATTAGAGAATGCCAAGTTGTGAAACACCGCTTAGATGATTAAAGAATGATTTGGAATAGGTGCGAAGGGAGCTTGAGTTCTCACGATGCAGGCAACGTGAGATAAATCCTGTTTGTTTTCCATTTAAGAATATGTCTGTGGATCAATATTAACAGTATCTCAGAAGCATAGATTTCATACAAACAAGGATATCAAAGCCCCCTGCAGTCATCAGTGTGGAACCAGAATTTTGATGTCTTAACTCTCAGATTACTGTTTCCATATTTCAGGTTCTTTTTCATTACGCAGAGGAGCAATTCTAATAAAAATACACATATTAAAGACACTAGTCAGCCTGTGGGAGATGATGTCCGTGACCTGCTCATGGCTTTCTAGCTCACTTCAGGAAACCAGTTTCTGCATTTATCTCTCTCTATTTTTTCTAGAACGGTGGATGGCTGGCTGCTCTGCTCAGAGGCCAGAAAGGCAAAATGTGCCTGTAAAATACCACCCTCTCCCCTCTCCCCAAGTTCTTCCCTCACCCCATACCCTCCCAATCTCTTACTTCCCAGTTTACACAAGTAGCTTTCATCTGAATTCCTCAAATCCCTTACATTGCAACAGTGTTTTATAGCATTTCTCAGAATTTACTTATGGAATAAAAAACATTCTTATTTTGATTCCTTCCTTCACCAGTTTTACTTCCCACTCTCTCACCTCTCTACCTGTTTTATGCGACTCCAACATAAACTATGTGCACTCACTTTCTTTCTCTGGGTCTGTTTGCGGGAAACTCAATCTTGCTACTCTATGGCTATTTCCTTAATTTTTCAGGAACTAGACTGTAGTACACAGCTAAATATACATGCTTATTGAAGGAATAAATGTATTACAATGAAGACATAAAGAATTAGGGACACATTTCCTTCAGAAAGCCTTGCCAGATTTTTATTTGTCTAACTAAATATCCAGCCAGGGAAAAACAAGAAAATGAAGAGGGAATTTTGGTTATTTTGTGATGCTTTATTTGCTGCATCACTAAAATAGTTTAAAATGATTTTGAAATATTTTCCTTGTGTTAAAAATTTTCTACAATACTATGGACATCCAACTTCAAGGAAGATATACTGCAAATGTTAAATATAAATAAACAGCTTTGTATGAAAGTGAAGATGGATTTCCCATAGTGGTTTTCATTTGTTTACACACAGAGATAGAAAAACAGGCACATATATGATGAAATGATTAAAGGGAAGTGATGAAAGACAATTAAGCTTTTCATACAGGTTCAATATGTTATTACCAAAATAATAACATGAAACATCTTAGTTATTTACGAACAGAAAGTAGAGCTATTATGATGAATAAAGATAAATAAAACAATAAGTTAAAATTTGATCATTTCCAGAAATAGGTAGGGCACTACTTAAATATTAGCATAAGCTAGAGTTTTACATTTTGCTTTTTTAAAAATAAGTTTGACCAGACTGCTGCCTCAAAATGTAATAAAATATTTATGCCATCATTTTCAAGTAAAATCTTTTATTTAGAAAATAAATTTAAGAAATACCATATAATATACATCTCTATAATTTATAAATTTTAATTATACACATACCATTTGTGCATTGTTGCCACATAATAAAGTCTATACATCCATACCTTAGATATATTTGACTTCCTTTAATCAATCTTTACCCCACGATGGAAATCCAGGCCACTCTTTATAATGGCTATAACTAGAACTTGTCTGATAGAAAAAATTTGGAATAACTTCAGCAAGCAATATTTCAAGTAAAAGTAGAGAGAAAATGAAAGACTGTTACTGAAAGGAAGTGCCTGTGTGTGTGTGTGTGTGTGTGTGTTCCTATTTAAGTCAGCAGTAAATTTTCTCACTTTGCTTTACAACTTTAAGGTAAGATAATCATTTCCTTTTAATAAGTAATCCAAAGCTAATATTTGTTTTTATTATCTAAAATTGCAATATCTAGCATGCTTTCTATCATTTTAAATCTATGATAGTTGTTTCATATTTTAATTGAAAAGGTGCTTGGAGATGAAGAGGGAGGAAAAAGCTATGACATTTATATATGAATTTCTTGTAGATATATGAAATAAACAAATTGTTTATAGTAATTATGGAGCCTGCATGGATATTTTGTTCCTGATATTTCTATGTAGAAAGAATTATATGTAGGAATTACCTAACATATTTGAGGTTAGGAAAATTTTTAAAAGTCATTATTTTTCAAAATGCATAAAAAATGTTCTGTATCTTAGAAATCGTAATGCAAGTATATTTCTGTAGTTTCTTTGTCTTAATTTTGATTCTTAATTTATTATGACAATATTTCAGGAATTGGAAGGAAGCCCGGGATTACAAGTGAAAATAGTAACCAAAAAACTCACATTTAAATATTTTACTAAGTAATAAAAAGAACTTATATGGGACCAAATCATTCTAAGAAACAGAACTTTTAAATACTGATTATTGAAAATTAGAGTTGTTTATAAATAAATCACTTAAGCTATAAAAAGCTTCTGTATATAATTGAAGTGCATTTCATACATATATTGAATTTTCATATTTATAGTATTTTAATCTATATGTCAACAGGATATAATATAAAACATAATGGATTCTTTAGGTCATAGTTTAGTTCTTTGGGCAAGTCGATATATCAGGTTTTACAAATATTTTATTTATTAAACAAGTATTTATTGATTTACTACTATATGCGAGACATGATGCTAAACCCTGGATATGCAATAGCAACATTTTTTCCAGCCTTATTGAGATACAATTGACAAATAGAAATTATATATATTTATGATGTATCATGTGATGATTTGATATATATTGTAAAATAATTAACACAATCTAGCTAATAAACACATCTTTTACCTCATATATTTACATTTTTTTAATAATGACATTTTTAAACAGACAGAATTACTGCTTTCATGGAGTCTACAGTCTTGGGTATAAGAGAATAAATAATTTCTCAGTCTTTTCTTCTTTAATGTTCACAAATTATATTGGAGCCTGTTCATGTTTTTTCACATATCTATGGTAACCTTATACTCATGTCGAACTGCTAGTACTTTCTCAGTACTAACATAGAAAAGTTATCATTTGAATTATCAATAAGATCTATAAAGGACAGATAGCCAAGTCACTGTGAAACACTGATTTATATTGTTTGATCTGGTAATTAAAAAATAACTAAATTTTCAATTGAATTATTTAAATACATGAACTATTTTTATTTTATTATTTATTTATTTTTTTATTATGATGATATTGGTTAACAAAATCCAGCATGTTCCAGTTATACAATTTAGCAGTAAGTCATATATATATTGCATTGTGTGTTCACTACTCACAGTTAAATTTCTTTCTGTCACCACATTTTTGACCCCTTTACCCCATCTACATCCCCCCTCTCCTCCCTACCCTCAGGTAACCACTAGTCCATTGTCCATGTCCATGAGTCTCTGTTTGTCCTGTTCATTTGTTGTCTTTAGGTTTATATCTCACATATAGGTGATATCATGTGGTTTTCAACTTTTTCTGTCTGGCTTATTTTGCTTAGCATGATTATCTCAAGTTCCATCCATATTGTTGCAAATGGCAGTATTTGATCTCTTCTTATGACTGAGTAATATTCCATTGTATATATGTACCACAGCTTCTTTATGCAATCATCTGTCGTAAGACATTTCGGCTGCTTCCATGTCCTGGCCACCGTGAATAATGCTGTTATGAACATGAGTATGGAAATATCTTCTAGGATATGAGTTTCAAGTCTTTGGGGTAAATAACCATTAGAGGGATTGCTGGATCATATTATTTAAATAATATAAAATAAGTGTTAAAATGTCATGATTGAATTCTCAACAAAGATGTCACAGATCTGTCTCTTTTAGGCTCATAGTTCATTTTAATTGAGCTGCTATACCACTTGAAACATTATGATATATCTGTAGAATGGACTTTTGGGATGAGATGAATCCTCAGTAGAACACAAATCAAGGCAGCATAGTGGATCTAGTAAGAAACGAACTCACTTAGGAAACTGAGGCCGGCCAGTCTGATGACGTCTTCTAAACTAAGGCATAAAATA
Organism: Pteropus alecto; assembly: GCF_000325575.1. Lineage (NCBI taxonomy): Eukaryota > Metazoa > Chordata > Mammalia > Chiroptera > Pteropodidae > Pteropus > Pteropus alecto. Next base: position 266,089 of record NW_006436811.1, on the reverse strand, counting down.
TCACAAAGACTCAAACCAGAGACTAAAGATTCAGAGTAAAAACAAACAAACAAACAAACAAACAAACAAACAAACAAACAAAACAGTATTCGACATTTAAGATCTAACTAATTCAGCAAGTGACAGAATAATTATAAACTTTACAAATTTCCTCTGGCTTTCATAGAGGAAAATAAAACAGTAACTTTGTCTATTAAATGAGCTCTGTTTGTTTTCTTCAAACATATGTTATACTGGGAAAAAAAATTTGAACAAACAGAAATGTGAATGCTAGCTCTGAATGCTAATTGACACTTGGCCAATGACAACATCCCTGAAACTCATTGTCCTCATCTGTGACAATAAGAAAATATCTATCTACTTTTTTGTTAAGGATTAGCGTCAGAGTATGCAAATCATTCAGCACAACATGCAATACACAAATGTGACCTGATAAATAAACAGACACACACACACAAAGAGTGAGACTAATCAGACATAAAAATAATTGTTATTTCTAATTTTTATGACTAGCTACAGCCCATATCATTCTATCAATTCTATTACTCAGTTTGGTGACTTCAGAAGAGATTAAGATTTCTTACCCTGTTCAGGAAGGTAGAGTGCTTCCCTGAGAATGATTATTCGGTGTAGATCTGAAAGTAGAGTGGTAGAATGCCAAGCAGAAGTGGGAAATTCATGCAAGGCAGAAGTTGGACAACGTTTCTGTGGCAGACAGGAGCGCGTTGGGGGTAACCAAGGAATGAAGAGGACCGTTGTTGGAGCAGAGGAATCTGGGGGATACTGGTGAATGATCAAGTGGCAGATGTAGGTAAGTGAGGAATAGACCATGAGAGATCCTCTAGCCTCAGAACAATGGGCAGTTTTAAAATTATTTTTATTAAAGGTACAGAATGATCAAATTTGTCTTTCAAAATGATTTCACTGACTACAGTATTTTTAGGATGGTTTGAGTAACATATTATCGATTAACAAAGTGGAAAGAACTAGTGAAGATATGTGGTAGTGTGGTTGGAGAAACAGAGAACTAGACTTATGTGTCTCTCAGAGTCAGCTAGATTATGCTGCAGGAACAAACAATGCCAGAATTTTTTTAGCTTATCGCAATAGCGCTTAAATTGCTATTCATGTTACATGTCTATTGCAGATCAGCTGCAACTGTCCCTTGCATCTTAACTTTAGGTTCCAGTTTATGGAGCAGCCTTTATCTAAATCTCTGCTTGGAGTTCTTGCAGAAGGAAATTGGCAGAGGGCATGTTGGCTCTTAAAGCTTCTGTTCCAAAGTGGCATATGCCTTTTCCTCTCATATTTTATTGAGCAGGTCAGAAAGTCAAACTCTGACATTAATGCGGCAGGGAAATATTATCAAGGAGAGGCACTGCAGAAAAGTGAATTGGAATACACCAACAGTGATACAGTCTACCATGTGGTGAGGTCTTTAGGCTTTATCATGGAGCTTATGGGAAGCCAGTGAGTGATATCAGATGAATGCATTAAAAGTATTGCATAGAAATAAAGATGTCAGATGCTAAACAAGGTATATAGAAAAGTTAGTATCTATTACTCAGCAAACAACAACAACAAAAGATTATATATATATCATAGAGCTCCACCAGGCCTATGCTATTGTTTATAGGCAAATTTGATTTAGACTATACCCATTTCCCCTCTCATCCAACTTAGTTCAGAAAGCTACATCTCAGTCTGTCATATTCATACTCCAAGTAGGCAGTAGATGCTTCAGATTTAAAATTTCTCAGCTTTAAATTAAAATGTGTCTTAAGACTTTTTTTTCATATTTAAGACTTCTTTAATTTGTATATTTTTATACTTATATGAATACATACATGTTATATTGAATGATCTTTAAAGATGGAATATTTCAAGGAGAGGCAGATTTTATCTGTTATCTGCTAATGATATAATCAGTATTTCCAAAATAAATTATCCCCATGATGCAGCCCCTAAGAGACTTTTCAAACTTTTATTTTAAATATAAGCAAGGAACCACTGTGAATATAATTACTGGGTCTAAGACTTCATGTAACTAGAATGTATGTACACAGCGACCACAAACATTAGCCATTAACTGTGAAAACCTCAGAATAACTATCCACCCTGGTGTAGACCTGAATTCTGTTTTTGACAAGGTTCAAACCATTTGTTTTATTTCAAACTCAATTTTATCGCAGTGTAAACAATACATGTGGTTACTAATCTTTATGTCTGGATTCATTGGTAAATCCAGACATTATTCACAAGGAAAGACTTTAGATGTGAATACAATGAGCCCTCCAATTATTGAAAAAGGGAGAGATGTATGATATTCTTGATATAATGAAAGAAGGTCTATCAGACAAGAATAATGAATTTGTTTATCAAATTGTGATCATTCTATTAAAAACAGATTTAAAATTATAAATTATTTGTAGATTATTCCAACTATGAGATAATAACAAAGGTGGAAGCTGCAGCACTTCAAATAATTATAAAAACATTAAAAAATTACCATTATAATGTCATTTACATGGACTTTTAAGTGGATTTTCGTTTTTGTGTCTGCTCCTTTTGTTTTAGCTCCTATAGGAGGAATTATCTATCTATCTAATCTACCATCTACCTATCATCTATTCTTATCATTTAAATTATCAGAAGAAGAGTTTGACTTTCCATAGAGTACTGAGTGTAAATGGAGCACCCTCCCACAAAGACAAACATGGGCAAGAGTTTGAGATCTGGGTAAACAGACTAACCTGGGGCTAACATTGTGGTTGGCTGACACACTGGATAGCAGGAGGTTAGTTAAGGTGGAGATTGGGCTCTGACTTTGGTTCCTAGTACTAAGGAATTTGGCCTCCCCAAAAATGTCTAACTATTGTCCCAGATCCTGGGAGATAAGCTCTAAACCCTTTGAATTTCTGGAATGATGGTAGTATCTGTCTGTTATTCAGGTGGGCCCCTATGAGCACATCTGATAGTCCATACTAATAAGGTAACTCATCATGTCAATAGCTATGCTAATGAGATGACAAGAAGTAGGTCTGACTACACCAGACAGACCAAAGATTGTGACTTAAAGATTGAGTCTTCCGCCACATGAGACCTCTGGGGAGGGGAGAGAAGGATAGAGATTGAATTCAACCATATGGGCAAAAAATCAGATATACCACCTTTATGAAGCCCCAATAAAAATTCTCAAGTTGAAGATCTATTGAGCATCTTGGCTTGGCAATAGTTCATACTGTAAAAAATAATATAAATGGAGTCACTTGAAGTTAGAATAGGAGCTGCCATCCCAAAAGAATTGCCTTGCACATCTTACTCCTCAAAAATTTGAAATGTTAAAACTGGGCAAACTGACTTTTGAACTGGGCCTAAGGCATCATTGTATTCCAAACAACTATTTGCAAAGCTAACAGGAAAGCAGACTCTAAGATTATGGGACAGAAAATTTAAAACATTTTTTAGAATTAACATCCCTGTTAATTTACCTGCACACATTAAAATTCCTTCCTTTTATTCATACAATTATTCCTTGTTGCTTTCTCATAAATACTTCTCACCTTCACCTCCTCATGGGAACACTATTTGGGTTTCTGCCTGAATCAGTGCTTCCAGAATAGCTGTTCTTTTGGATCTCATATAAATGATTGTTGTCTTTCACTTTAGTCATTTATTTTTAGGTTACAATACATATTGCCCCATGTCAATGCTTAGAAGAATAAAGCATCCCTAAGAACAATGGAAGTTCCCAGACCTCACCTTGTAGATCTCCTTCTTTGACTGGTTCTAATTTGCATCTTTTTGCTATAACAAACTGTAGTCATTAGGCTTAGTGCTTTTCTAATTCACTCACAGAGTTCTGTGAGTCTCTCTAGTGAATTATTGAACCTGAGAGTAGCTGTAAAACCCCTGAATTTGTAGCTAGCTAATCTGAAATTAGACTAGGGATCCCCCAAATTGCAGGTGGCATCTGAAATGAGAACAGCTTTTGGGAATTTTTCTCTCAGACTTTGCAGTTTGGTTAAACTACTTTGTAATTATCAAGCACAATCCTGAGCTGTGGCATCAAGTGAAAAAAGACAAGCTCAGAGAAATTGGATGCCCAGTTACCAGACCTGGGTTTCAAAGAATGAAAATCCAATGAAAATTTAATTTTATTGAAAACTAGAAAGTTGGCTTATAGAATAGTCTACTGAAAATTGAAAAAAAAAATTTTTTTTTCTTATGTTGTCCTTTACATAAGACAATCCTGGAAAACTACTATCACAAATATTTCATCAATACTAAATATAAATTAAGTTAGTATTACATGACAAATGGTAAATTTTGTATTAAATCAGATCATTTTAAGTAAATGCATTTGAAGTCTATCTCTTATGTATATGCATTTTTAAAGTATATGCATATATTTTAATTATATGCATTTAATTATATGCATATGATTAAAATATACATGAGTATATTTTAATTATATGCATTTGAGTCCACACTTGAAAAAATTAAACTATTAACATTGATGTAATAGAAAGATTAAATATGATAGAAGTATTTTCTAAATTGGTAATTTTATGAAGAAAATAAAATATAATTGTTCTTCTCTCATATATATATAGTGTGTATTTATCTATATATATTCAAAATATATACACATACAGAGTTAGAGTCACAGATGACCAATTAAAGATAATTTTTATAATATTATCATTTTCTATTTTTCTATGAACTTCTCAAGGTCAGAAGTGTTTCCTCTATATTCTCTTCAAAACCTAATAAAAGACTATTCCCACTGAGAATTATATACAAATATGGAAGGATAATTTAAATGACACTTCATATCAAAATCAGGAACATCTAAATCATATATATAAGAATTATTCTTTAAACGGGAATATACAAATGAATTGGCAAAATACTCTCAAGGAAATTGAAGACCAATGGGAATGCAAGATGGACTATAGAGTATCCTTCAAGAGTATATTTCTGCAAAACCAAAATCAAAAGTAGCACTATTATTAGTATTTGAGATGAGAAAATAATCACGTATCTTGATGAATGCCAGGATTGAACAGCTTACTGTCAAGGCATGTTTAGTTTTCTGGAGCAGAGGATTTGCAGTAAAATAACTGGGGGTGTAGATAGAGTAGATTTAATTGAAGGATGCCAGCTGTGTGGTGGGTAATGCCATTTGGGCATTAATATGTTCAACCTCCTCAGAACAGGCAACGTTGTCCCTTAATGTGAAACAAAATGAGCTGTTATGGCTTTTTAACTCTGGATCTAGAATCCATGTATTTTTAAATTTTATTTGATCAAATGATTTTTAAATAGCTTGGGAATTCCTCAACACACGTATATATGAAAAATATGCTAAGCATATAAAAAATAAATATGCGCTTTCTAAAAGTACCTTTATATGATGCAGTTTATACATGAAAGTAAAAAAAAAAAGGATAGAGTATAAAACTTTTTAACTACATTTGCATGAGCAATTTATATTCATCAGCTTCAGGTATTTAAACAGTAGACGAACTAATGAAACACTGGTGACTGAACACCTATTGCTATGTTCCTTATTATTTTTCTTCTTAAACCTTAATGAGCTGTAATTATAGTCGCTTGTATTTTGTCTCAAACATGCTTTATTATAACAAAGGGTAGTGACAAGGAGCTGTATCTCATTTCATGAACACCAAACTTACTGTAGATATGCAAATGAGAAACTACAAAGCTAGAGAAGAGCCTGGAGATATTAACATCTGTGTGAATGAAGCAGCCATTTCACAATCCAGTGGACCTTAAACACAGCAGACATTGAAATCTGTTCAGTACATGGGGTGGATTTTTAAATATGCTCTATGACTGCTTGTCTCCCAGCTGCTGTCTGAACGTGACTTCTGTAACATCAGGGAGTCTGCTTTGACATCACTGGCATACAAAAACCATGTCCTTGATTAATAGTTACTACCAGACTAAATGGCCGTTTAAAATCATAAGTACAAATTTGAATTGCATTACATTCAAAGCCTCTCCTTGGGGTGAAGACATTGGCGTGGACTTACTAAGAAGAAAACAAATATATGAAGAATGACTTCTGACAACTTTGGTTGTTATTTGTTTGCATCAATAACAACTGGATATTGAACTGGATATTCCATAGTCTGGTTTGCACATGAATATATTTCAATATAAATAATTATATCAGTAAATGTTTTAGTGAGATACTTGGAAAATCAGGAACATTTTTAAGTGGAAACTGTTCAATTATAAATAGGAAATGAGCACTTTGAAAGACCCTGTTTCTCTTCAAAAGACAATTTTAAAAATATTACCTTAATGTTCATTTAAAAGTTAAGAAAATCTTCAGGCAATTTGTGATTATTTTTTAAACTGTATGAGGTTACTACATTACAAATATTTTGAGGGACCAGGCGTAAATATAAGAAAGATTCAATACTTTATTTTCAATTATTGAAATACAACCATCAATTTTTTTAAATTAAGAAAATAAAGTTGACATGCCATATAAATTACAAAAACTTTCACACTACATCATGGATTGCAATCTATTATTGATTTGAAAGTATGCAACTTCTAGTTTTTCCAATATAATTCACAGAACAACATTCTCTACTCTTAACCTTTCATATCAAAACTGTTATTGGTGCTGAATATTTGCAAAAATGCCACTGTTCCCATTTAAAATGCCAATTTCATGACTTTATGAGTATATAATGGTAGTAAATTAGCCTTATATTCTTTATGTTTGGTGCCTTTGCAGTTATAATAAGCTATTTCATCAATTAGTCACATTTTATAAATTCAGGTGACATATATTTTGAAGTTTATACAAATTATTATAAAAATGTCCTATGCATTAGGCTGTAAGAATTCAGGGTAAGTAATAAATATTTTAAACAGTCACTCAGACTACTTAGACTTCACATTGATTTGGGTAATTGAGGACTCCTTAGGCACATTAGGGATGAGAGGCTGCATATCAATCCTCAACTTTTGAAGCTTATCAGACCACATGAGTCAGTAAGAACTTTGGATGATACTTTCAGAAGCTATAATTACATCAGAATTATGTTGAATGTTATTTTTATTACTCCCAAAGCATTTCTATAATGTCATTTCTTGGCCTTTAACAGATTCATATTTTTATTTCCTCAATGTAAAAGGATTGTGAATTGGTATGTAAAATAAGTTGGAATTAATTAGTAGAGCCAAACTTCCAGGAAGTCTGCATAAGTGACTCAAGATTTGGAGAGTACTATGCTAATCATGATTTTTGGAGCTTAACCTCTTTGTTTTCCCTAAAAATGTAAAAACTTTGTAGTGAAATAGTATAACAGAGATTCTAAAACATATTGATAAGTCAAACATAATCATTTATTTGAAGCAGTCTGCTGCTGATTGTCAAAGGTCAAGTCTATCAAGTCTCTCAAGAAAACAATTTCTCTCAAAAGAGAATTCCATATAGTACAGTCATTTAATCTGTTATTGATGTATTCCGTCAAAAGTGCTTATAAAATTATATTCCTATTGTTTTATATTATAAATACTAAGACACTAAGAGCAGTAAAATAAAAGAGAAAATTCTTACAATGGACTCAGTAAGCCAAAAATATTATCATACATATATGTATTATTAAACAAAATGTACGTTATTTCTTTTTTTATCTCAAAAAACAGTTTTTATTCATTCAAGTGCTTTTTATTACCTTATTTATAATAGGTACACTTCTAGGTTTTGAATATTGTAGAAAAAAATTGCCTTCTAGGAGTTTACTTACAGTGTAATATGGCAAGAAAATGCATAAACAAATAAGCAAAAACAAACAAATAGTAGGTAAGGAGAATAGAGTTCTGAGGCAAGTTCATTTTTAATGAGGTGAACAGGGAAGTCCTTGCTGAGAACACACCATTAAAGCAACAATTAAAGAAAAAGTTAAGAGTGAGTCATGTGGAAAACTGTGAAAATAGTGCTAAGTTGACAGAACAGTGAATGTGAAGTTCCTGAAATGGAAATATGACTGGTTTGTATCTCTTGGGACTTTTTAAATGATTGCTCTCTTAATAAAAACACATTTAATTTCATGGTGAAATATTTGCCAAAAGGAAAGAAAAAATAACTGGGGGTTACTGAAGTTAAAAATAACCAAGAGAGAGAAATCATTCTAGAAAATTTAATATTATTTTTTTCACAATAATCCTCTGTAAATCACAAAATTAATTGACAATAAATTTAACAAAGTATTCTATGACTATAGACTTCCTGGAAGTTTGGCTCTACTAATTAATTCCAACTTATTTTACATACCAATTCACAATCCTTTTACATTGAGGAAATAAAAATATTTCAACATATCTCACACATGGTATAGCACCTTCAAAAATAAAATTAAATTAAGATGCATCAGTACCTAACCGTTGTCTACAGACGTATATTGTGTGATGCAAAAAAAAATGCTAAAAAAAATTTGTCTATAGTTACTGGTGTGCAAATATGTGTGTGTTTGTGTGTTCATGTGTGATGGGGGACAAAATTGGTGGGTTCTTCAGTGTTTGTTGAAAATACAAAGGGTACCACATCTTATTTATCCAGTCTTCTAGCAAAGGACACTTTGGTTGTTTCCACACCTTAGACACCATGAATAATGCTGCAATGAACATCAGAGTGCATGTATCTTTATAGATACATATTTTCAAAATTGGGGATAGATACCCAGAGAGGGGTTGCTGGGTCATATGGCATTTCTATTCTTAATTTCTTTGAAAAACCTCATAATTTTTTTTCCATTGTGGCAGATGTGGTACATATATATAATGCAATATTACTCACCCATAAGAAAAGATAAAATACTGCCATTTGCCACAACATGGATGGATCTTGAGATTATCATGCTGAGAGAAATAATTCAGACCGAAAAAATTGAGAAACATAGGATTTCACTCACATATGGGATATAAAACTGAAAGCAACAAATGAAGAAGACAAACAAAAACTCATAGACACAGACAACAGTCTAGTGGTTAGAAAGAAAGAAAGCGGGGGAGTACAGAGGTAGTAAGGACAAAGGGGGTCAAATATATGGTGATGAAAGATTCAACTTTGGGTAGTGAACACACAATGCAATATGCAGATGATGTATTATTAAATTGTACACTTGAGACCTATATAATTTTATTAATCAATGTCACTCCAATAAATGTAATTAAAAATTTAAAAAAATCCAAATGGTAAATATTCACTTAAACACCAATAGCTATAGAAGTTATCTCATTGAATATTAAAAGATAATATCCATCTTATAGATATTTACTTTTTCTCTCTTTTTCTTTCCTTTGAGTGGCAGGTGCACAATATTAAGTTAATGAACTCCTCAGGTCATATCACAATTGCTTTACTGATCCACCTGAAGCATGACTTACTTGTTTCACATTGCTTTATTTTTATGTTTCTTTCCTACTTCCCATTATCTACTCCCACACATCCAGCTCCCACCCTGAAATATTTAAAATGTGAACATAGATCAGTGTGTATTCTTAAAACAATAGATTTACACATTTATTATTTTATGAATATGTATCATTTTAATGCTTTTATACTATATATATATATATATGTAACTTTCATCACATAATTTTTAAAGTCTTGTTCAAGTTGCTATAGGTAAAACAATTTCAGGGATTTTTTTTTTTTTTTTTTTGGTGACATGGTATTCCACAATTTGCCAATACAACCACAATATAGTCACAGAACCTACACTGATAGACTCTAGTCTGTCTCAACTCCTGCTACTATCCTTAGTAGAAAGATAGTCACATCTACACATGGACTATGTGAGAAGTTCTTGTGGAAGTTTCCTGGGAAAATAGGACATGAATGAGCATAGGAATTCATAATCTTACCTATACTTTATGTGATTTTATTTTCGTAATTTAATTTAGAAATACAAAATATAACAAATACAAAATTAGGTATAAAGTGTTTATTTTTCTTCTTCATTGTTATATTTCTTTAAATATATTTTTCATGTATTTACCAAGTTTATCAATATCACACAATGTTTCATTATGTCATTAAAAATTGTGCATCTGATTTTTTCTTTAACAATCTCACTATTTTCCCCTTTCATCTAGGAAACTATGTATTTGTTGTGAAAAATTATATTCCTTGAAAGATTTTTGTGTATGTGTGAAAAAATTCTTTCTTTTCCATCTGAACTTTTCTATTGAAATCTTTTTTTTTTACATTTTTGCAAAATGACTATGCGTGTTTGGTCTCATATATGTTTAGCAAACTGATTTCATTTTCTCAGGTATAATGTGGATACATTTTATTTTTTCCATATCTGCTTATCTGAGACTATCCATTAATCCTCAAGCAGTATTTTGAGGTCTGTGCATCGTGGCCTGGTCTTCTATCATTGTCAGCTCCTGAAGTTCAAGTAGAGGGCTCAGCTGGGACAGTGAAAGTCATGATTCATAGGATTTGTCTCAGCTGTTTTGTGTGTGTGTGATTTGATTAAAAGCCCTCTACCATTCCGAAGCTAGGCTTTACTCCACAGAGTCATCTCTAATTTATACAAGGAGACATTTGAACTACTTTTCCAATACAAGGTCAGTCATGAACATTTTACTCAAAATGACAAAAACCTCTTTAAGCATATATTCCTGCAGATTAACTCATCTCTATACGAACATTTTTATTTTTATTTTTTTCCTTGCCATGGTAAAAAAAAATAAATAAATAAAGGCTTATGGATTTTGGCCATAATATTAATGTAAACTTTTATACAGAGATAACTATGCATTTCCTTACAATTTTTTCTCATCTATTTCCTTTTTTCTTTTTGCCCTTTATTTATTTTAAATATCACATTCCAGTCAATCCTAGTTCTAATCCTCTTTTCGCAGGAGGCAGAACCATCTTTTGTAATCATGAATCACATCATGTGTTACACTTGCTTCAATGGCTTCTCATTGCTTTTACAATAAAATCTAGACTTGTCATGATGAACAAGACTATGAGTACCTAGCCCCTTGATATATTTAACCTCATTTCATTTTACTCTGTGTCCACAGATGACACATCGGTTACACTAGCTTTCTTTCTATAAATAGATTTAAAAACAGAAGCAGTTTTGCACATGTCTCTGTGTGTTTGTGTATGTGTGTATTTTCAATCTCTGTCCATTAAGGGGCCTTACAAAAAATGACATTCTGACATTAATGAGAACATCTATTACCTAGATATTGCTTTCTAAATACCGCTTCCCAATAAAACAAGAAGCTTCTTGGATAAATTGTTGATTTTAGGGCTGTGGCTGGGAAAGTACAAGATGAGCCTGGGACTTCGTGTAGTGCCAGAAAGTAAGGAAATGCTTTAAAAAATGATAGAGGATATCAAAAGATTACAGGAGTCACTAGGAATGAGTTCCCAATGACCAAATAAGAGTTACTTTGAACAACAAAATAAACATTGTTGCCACTGGATTATAATACATAAAATAAAATATTCACGACTGCACACGGTTGTAAATGATCAGGAAAGTGAATTAATGGAGAATAAAGGAATGTTCTTCCTTAGAGTAATTCAAATTAATAGATGTAGAAAGAATGATGGACATAGAAAATCACTATTTGGCAAATACTATGGTAATAATTATTGTAGAAAGGAATAACTGTGAGATGTTAAGTTGGGTAAGTAAAAGCATAATGATATCCAAGATATTTTCATAGTCTCAAAATACCTCCCCACAGATAGTGATTAATTACAAATGAAAGAAATGGAAATTTATAGTGAAGAAGGCTGGCACGTAACACCTCAATAAAATGCTCTAAGTTACCATTACCAGAAAGAACATATCAACACTATATACTTATTGACATAATTCCCCAGAAAGAACAAAGCTTATATTCCTGCCAAAGTTGCAGAAACTCAATCTGAGGAAACATCACATAGATTTATATCAAGGCTGTGAAAGACAGGTAAAATTAAAGGACTGTCCCAGATCGAAGGAAACTAAGGACAAATGACAACTAAAAGCAATGTGCAATCCTGGATTATATCTTAGACCAGAAAAAGAACAGTACTGGAGCAATGTTAAAGTTTGAGTAAACTCTATAAATTAGTTAATAATATTGTATCAATGTTAATTTCTTGGTTCGAGAAGTGCACTATGATTATTTAAAATGTAAATATCTGGGGAAACAGTGAAAGATATGTATAGGTTCTTGGAATATAATTTTTGCAACTTTAAGATCATGTTGTTTTTCTGCTTAAACATCTGATAACGTCCCCCCTCACTCAGAGCAAAATCCAAAATTCTTTACGTGATCTACAAGATGCTACATGATCCAGACCTAACTATGTCTGATCAATCCTTTTTCATACTCATCTTGGTGACTGTTTCAACTAAAATATCCTTCTTGTTTCTCTTTCAAAATTCTAGGCATGTCTAGTCCAAAGGCATTTGCATTTCCTATGTTTTCTGTCTGGAAGTCATTTCTTCAAGTACCCAAAAGGATCACTCCCTCTCTCCCTTCCTTCAAGTTATTATACCTTATGAAATAAAATAACACCCCCATTATCACTATTCATTTAACTAACTCGTTTTGCTTCATAGTACATACCACACCTTGACATTTTGTCATCTTTATTTATTTGTTTAATTTTATTGTCTTTACTCATGTGTCAAAAGCAATCAAATTGATCCAGGATGCAGACTCCACTCTCATTAAATAAGACTGTTGCTTGAAAGAGAATGCCAGTTCGTGATAACATTCCTAAACCCCTGTTGTATCTAGGTGGAGCCACATAGTTTGTAGTAAATGAAACTGAAGCACAAGTGTTTTGTCTCTTCTGAATTAACAAACATGTGTGTTCTCCCAAGAGGCTCTTTTCCTACTTTTCACTTAACTCTAAGGACCAAAAAGAAGACTGAATCACAATATGAAATACTTATTTTCCAAAAGTAGCCAAGCAGAAGACCACTTCATTGGGAGCACTCTTTATAGACTGTGACATAAGAACAAAATAAGTTTGATTATGTTAAGGTGCTGAGAATTTAGAATGTCTATTTTACCATATCTAGAATTACCTTAAATTCTAATGAATAATAATGAAGTGTATTTCTTAAAGATGAGCTATATCCTTGGGCTTAGTCAGTGGCATGGAAGATGAAATGAGACAAAATTTCTAACATAAAATTCAAGGCTGAACATGCACTCATTGAAACTATAGATCTAGGTGAAGAAGTTGGAAACTGGAATGCTAGTTATGTCTCTTGTTTATCCTCATTAAAAATAAACCTTTGACTTTTGAGCAGTAAAACAATTCTCAGGCATTCAATTTGCTAAGACTGGAAGCTGACTGGAAACATTTGCAGCACCTCATGAAGTCACACTTTCCCACTTCACCTTCAGACGTTGTCAAGGAGGAAAATATCGAAGGAAGAATTGCTCGCCTTGACATAGCAGAACAAGGACTCACAGAGAAATGGATGAAAGAATTTCTGCCAGAAACTATACCTAAGCTAAAAAGGAGAGCTGTTATTCTCGCAATGACATGCAACTCAGACTTCATTATGTCTATGAAGTAATACAATGCTGTGTAGCCCCAATTCCTTGCTATTATCAAGTGTGTTATTGCAGTTTGCTTTTGTTTTAATTGTGGTTTTACCTTGTCTCGGCCTCACTCCTATATATTTGGAATCTTGGGGTGACAGACACTTATTTATTTTAGCTCACAGTTTGCTGCTCCAAGAGGAGCTGCATTCAGATCTTATGGAAACAACTCCTTAAGCCTGGACTTTAAACTTGACACAGTTATTAGAGGTAATTGTGCTGTATTCTTTGAGGAAAGGAGAAGATGTTCTGTGTTTGAGAAGAAAAGTGGAAGAGAGATTTGCTCATCGCCCTGGTGGACAGTTTCAACGACAATTAGCTGATTGTACATGCCTTGCTCTCTCTCCACGGGGTCTAATTTCGCTTGGAAACAGTTGCGAAGTCAGGAGTCAGACTTCTCCTTGCTGCTCCCCACATTCTAGGTGGTGTCCTGAGCCTGTTCTTGCCAATGGAATGTGAACAGAAGTGATTCGTTACTTTCCAGCTGAAATGAAGAGGTTGCTGTAGGTTCCCCACGTTCCTTTTTCCTATCTGACAGCTGAGTGGAAAGTAAACCATGACTTTCCGGAAGAATGCTAGCTTCATAAAAACTGTTCATTGCTTTTTCCACAGCATGCTGAACAATGATTGATTCTAAAGGAATAAATGTTATAATGAATGAATAAAGGAAAAAAGAAATAAAAGAAGAAGAGGACTAAATATATTTATCAACTTGTTTCTTATGTGAGAATATTAAAAATAACATTAACAACATACCATCTAAAAGCATCATAGCTTTTAAGTTATTATACCAATATATATTATAGTATTATAGAAAGAACAACTAACCCATGAATAGATCACAGTTCTTAAAATTGCACACATTTGATTATGTGTGCTTGTGGAGCTTGTTTTTGATTTAATTTTCCAACGGCTAATTTAAAAAACAAAACAACACAAACTTTATTAAGAATCTCATCAGTTTGTGCAATGTTATTTAGGAACAGAACTTTCCCAAACAAAGCATTGCAGGATTTTTCAGTGAATATAGGATAGACTTGGAATTCTTTTAACTTTTTACAAATATGAAAATCTCAGCACATTGTCTGGTACATAGTAGGTATTACATAAAAATTATAGAATTTTGTTCTCCTCCTATAATGAGTGAGGAAAGAAATACTCTAACATTTATATTTTTAATGAAAAAATGAAAATACTATTCATGTATTACTTATTAAGTTCCATGTAAATTTCATTTATCAATTAATTTTTGAAACATAGGCACACAAAATCATATAACTAGTCTATGGCACTATACTCTTGGTATCTAAATGTAGATTTTTCCCTTTTATTACTGAAACTGAAGAGCCATTATGTTTCCATAAAAGAATGTATAATAATGCTGTTTCTCTCTTAACTTCAATGCAAAGATTGTGAAGTGTCATTTTCACAGTTCCCTTAACTAAGGTGAGAGAATTAGTTAAATTTCATTATGGTATAGGCTCGGTGAATGATAATTCAATGAAAGAATTAAGGTGTATTTTAAAAAATGGAAAATTCTTTCAAAATTCTTGTAGTATACATTATACTCTTCCATCAAGATTCAAAAATAATAATATATTTCTATCAGGACCTTGAAAGAGAACAAGTACATATTTTGCAATAGAAGTTCTTAATAATAGCATATACTGAGAAATAACATTTAGTTTTAAAATTATTAATTAAACTTGGAAAGAATTTTAACAGCAAGGAACATAGAATTAGTTCTGTACCTTGACACAGAAATGCACTAAACATTATTTTTCTCTAAAAATTACAAAGATACTTTTAACTATTTGAAATCAATTAAAAGTAAAAAGGTATTGTTTTTTTTATTTCATATATATAAAGTTATTATAATACAACTGGATAACTACACTCAGCTGTTAAAGTAATTTTTTATATAGAAATCAATGATTTTCCACCAAAAGAAAGCATTAATCACACAGTTATAGAAAATTAGATTATGAACTTTCATAATAAAGCCAATAATTTTGAATCACTAACAGAAATTACATCAAAAAGAATGCTATGAAAAACCTAAGCATTCTGAATGGTAATAATTTTGATAAGATCAAATTGATTGAAGCATGACTAAAGATATAAAAAATAAAGCAGAAAGCACCTCAGGCATTATTTATGCATTAAAATCAGAGTAAAAAATATTGAAACAGGGAAGTAGATATACAGAGAATTGTAAAAAGAGAAAATATAATGTTCTTATTTATGATGTTGTAAATTTATTATGTAATCTTTTAAAATATAACAATAATCTTAAAATTTCTATGTTGAAATACATTATAAATGTAAGCATATATGTTTGCATAGTGTAATCTGTGAATTTATATTTTAGAAAATTTATATCACCAAGTTGTTACTTGGGCTTTATAGAACCTGCTGTGAAGGTTAATATTTTGTAACATAAAGGTCTCGATGAACAAAAATATAATAATGCTATCGTTTCATATTTACTATGACAAATGTTTATTATTTATTACTAAAAGTATTTAGTTGCTCTTTAGTAAAAATGTTATATATTTTTTGTATTAAAAATTACATAGACAGGTGAGTGAAGGGAAGGAAATACCTTTGTTTCACATACATATATTTCCAAATTCATTTCATATCTTGAAATATGGCTAACTAGGCTAGTTAGTTAATGCTATTTCTCCTGGTATATAATTTTACCTTACTTTTATACATGATGTCATACCACTAGTCTTGATTGTAATGATCTTTCAATTCCTTATCCAGTTTATAATCATGACAACAAATAAGCCACGCTCTAAACTCATATATCTTGGGAGCCTTCTCTGAATCACATTTATTTTTATCAACTTCTTAATGTTTTGTTCCAAGGGCAGTCTTTCATATTAAGTTTCTAAATAACTCTAAAATGGATTTCAATTTGCGTTGAGTGACAACTGATATTTTATATGTACACATATACATTTATACATATATATATATATATACACACATACATGTTGTATATAGTCTATTACATGATCAGAACTGTAGTACTCAGATTGTCTGGCATATAGTAGGAGCCGATAAATAATTATCAATTGGCATCATTCCTTAATCTTTTTTTTTTTCACCTTAAGGTTTATTAACACCCAGTTCTCAAAGTATGTTATTTCTCACAATCCTGGGATTTTCACTGTTTTTTTTTCTTCTTATTCTTGTTTTTCACTTTAGATAATTTTTCCCAATTTGTTTTATGGCTAAATGCTACACAAATTATTAATTCTAGAGAGTCCATGTAGCAAATATGTAGGTACTCTTCAGTGTTTATTACTATAATAGAGTACATGACAAGAAAAGGTAAATCAAAATCTTTAGGTAACATGTATCTTTGGAAAGAAATTTAATATTATATTTTTAAAATAAAAATGTTTGCTTCATGCAAACTCACAAATTTCTTGTAGTTGATGATAATATGCTGAATATAAAATATCAAGTTTAAACTTGGAATTGATTTTCCATTATGGACATTTTCTCTCTATAAAGAGAAAAATAAATATATGAGTCTTCTGAGGAAGTTAAACATTTTAAATTATCATAAAGAAATTTTAATTTTAAAAATTATTACACTTGAATACATTAGAAATACAAATATTTTTGAAATTAGATAAATATTGATTCATCACACAATTAAAATATCCTGAATTTGCCTTTTACTGTTTTTTGGGGGCATGTTACTTAATTTCTGAGCTTCCAAGTTTTCATCAAAATAAAGAGCATCGTTTTCTTTTCCATATATGGTTATTGTTTTCAACAATATGTAAGATGATTTCAATGGAAATCAATCAGTTGGAAAATAATCAGTTAATGTTAGTTTCTTCTCTACAACCTGAACTCTAAGCTCCTTTAACAACAAACACAATTTGAATATTTATGTGTTCAGCCCAGTGATAGGCTAGGGGAACATAAATCTTAACAAGACTTAGTCTTTTCCTAGCAAAAGAGCACATAGCCTTGAGAAATACCTCTGTCTTCTCTGCTACCAAAGGATAGTGACCAATTGTGCTCAGTTTTCTGATAGCAAACTACGTATACTTAGGTTACAACATGTAATATATTATTTGGAAAACATGTATCAACGTCTCTGTACATCCCATTATTATAAAAGTTCTAAAAATAAGAAACTTGACTTATTATACATGCATTAGTAGAAATTTTCATTGGTGGACACATGGCATCAACATCAAAGAATAAAAAAAATGTTCCCTATATGAAGGAATAAATCAATAATTGTGTCCCCTGGATTATATGGTTTCCAATGTAATGTTTATTTTATTGCGGGCTCTCAGAAATGTTATTTATTATTTTTATTATTATTTTTCAGTTATGACTCCTCTGTTATACTCTAAAGAGATTTAATCTGAAGTTATTAAAAGTCTTCAAATATGCAAAATTATTTTTCTTGAAATATCCTTTTTTTTTTCTGTATCTGCTCCCTGGGGATGTTCTTATATACCACCTGCTAAACATTAAGATTATGTGATTTGCTTATTAGCAATTTAAAGAAAATATGAATTTCTCATCATGATTATTGCCCTAAAAAGAATGAAATATTAAATGGAAAAAAAAAAAGACTATGCTGGATATTATACATAGTAGAAACAATAATGAACTTTCTGAAGTTATCTGTACCCTAGTCCTGGGAAATTGTGACTATGTTACCTTATCTATACAAATGACTTTACAGATGGGCTTTCAGTTAAGAATTTTGAGGTGGGGAGATCATCCTGGGTTATCCAGGTGGATCCAATCTGACCACATAAATCATTGAAAGAGGAGACCCTTTCCCAGCTGTGGTCAGAAAGAGCCATGAGGACCAAGATGGGGATAAAGAGACAGTACCTTGCTGGAGAAAAGGAGTCACAAGCGAAGAAATGACAGTCTTTAGAAGCTGGAAAAGTTAAGAAATTGTCCCGTAAGACATATGGCATTATTAAACCTGCTTCTGTTTGCATGTCTTTATATTCTCTACTTCCCCAACATGATTTACTGATGGACCTAACCAAGTTATGAGTTTTAACATATTGTCTGAGTCCATATTCCTAAGGATGTATTTATGCTTAAATAAGTATGCTATTGGACAACTCAAGTATTAGTCAAGTTGCTTAATAAATATCATATTGAATTCAAGTGTACAATAAGAAAAGTAATCTTAACTCAAATAGAAAATAAATTAAATAAAAGCTTATTTATAAACGATTAAGACAATTTGGTGCCAGATTGACCAGATAATTTCATTCATTCATTTATATATCTCTTCATTTATTTGGTAAGCAATTAATTTTTTTATCAGAGGATAAATGTCTAGGAATACATAGTGGAACTTGACTTTACTAAGAGAACAACATCTAGAATAAGAGAGATCATCAAAAAAACAATGTTCATCATCATCACCAGTACCATAGTATTCATATTATCAAGTACATTCAGGGCAGAGAGTGGAAATACTTACCAGTACAGACTAATGTTAATCCTTTTCAAAAACCTTTAAGACTTTTGAAAAAAATCACATAAAACAGAAGCTAAAATCATCTAACACAGTATTACAATGTAGAAAATAAAAGTTGAAAATTTGAAATTAAATTTAAATTCTTTATTAAAAATTCTAGAGATTAATTTTGATAAATATCTAACACAATCATAGTATCTAATAGTTGAAATATAAATATGTCACTAAGGGTTAAAAGTTGAAACATGTCTAGCACATTCAATGGTAATTTTGAAGCTAGTTGAAACAGGATTATTCAGTTTTGGATACTACGTTTGAAATGAACATTGATAAACTAGGTTTCTTGCTGTGGAATATATACAGTATATTAAGCTATTTTAAAAAATTATTTCACAAATAAATGATTGAAAGAATTGGGTAAAGTTAACATGGAATATTTTAGAAGGGCCAAATAACCCTTTTCGAATTTTTGAGAAACTATCATTTGAATGATGAAATCCACTTAATCTATATTTCATCAGAGACGAAAGTAAGAAGAGAGGGCATAATCAATAATACTCATGTCCTTAGATTTAAAAAAAAAAAAAAGTCTAACTATTAAAGCTACATTACAAACGAATGCAAAGCTGCCTAAAGTAATCAGCTCCATCCGCAGAGAGTCCACAGAAGGGCTGGATGCATTTTCTAGGACAAAGACATTATACAAAAACAAAACAAAACAACAACAAAAAAACCGATGATCTGCTCTTAAAATGATCTTCATGAAAACTGAGATTCTCTTCATCGCTGAAAGACTATTACTTCGTTTAAGGTTAGTTCCTATAGATAAATATTACTTTGCCTAAATTTATTATACTATTCTGTACAGACACTCATTTCAAAATGAAAAATAAGGGAGTAGTATCAGGTAAGTATCAGACATTTCAGGAAATTAATGGTTATATTTTTGCTCAGCAGAATCTCACTGGTGTGCCTAACTATTTCTTATGCTTTGAACAAATTTTTAAAAAGCTAGTCTTTAAAAAAAACATTTATTCTCCTTAACTTTTCTACCCCAAATAAGGCTGAGTAAGAGATAACCAAGAAAATATTAAAGATAAAACCTGAACTGAACCAGGGACACATAAGGAGGTTAAAAACCTCTCTGCTCTTTGACATTTTATTCAAACAGAAAAGGTTTTCATCTTCAGTTTGTGACTTTTTAATCTTTATTACACTACCATGACAGCTCATCAATTGTAAGGAAAACTTTTGGAAAGGTCCCTTAGAATTATGTTAATAATATTAATGATCCTTTCCATAACAAGATGAGCTGCTCATTTTGACAAAGGGTGCATATCCATTAAATTTTCACTTTTTTCTCTCCTCTTCTCCCTACCACATCCCACCACTGAAAGACAAGTCTGGAGTGTGATCAGTGTGATCTGCTAGAATCAAAAATTATATGAAAACAGTTACAGCTTTTGTGACTTTGATAATGTTATCTTATTGGTAAATATCAATAACAATTTCTATTTCATATTTTTTCTAACTATAATGCTAGTCATACATTAGGTAACTCAATTTATGAAATATTGTATTAGAAAAAATAAGTCTATATTTTGATCAACAGGATGAATGAATCTAACATAATGAATAAATAATACTAAAAAGTTATTAGTGAACATCACAGTACTAACAAGTGTTTGCCACTTAGTCTTACTCTCAGAATAAAATTTTTCTAATTTTTACTGGTTTCTTGTGGGTTCCAAGTTTCTAAACAATAAACTCCTATTTAAAAATTTTTCAATTTAGAAATTTTAGACCTTATTTATTACCATCATGTTGTGGTAAATGGAGATCATTACTGTTTCAGTTCATCATTTACTTGTCCCTGTAATTCGTAATTGCATTCCAATTTTAATTAATCATTAGTATGTATTTACATTATTATTACTATATAAATACTGTACAATACTGAACAAAATGCTATATTTTTTGCTCGCAGCAGTGTCTCTGTTCCCTTCACATTTGTTTTGTTGTGGTAGTTATTTTCTTGTTTTTTTTTTTTTTCTTGTTAGAGAACTTTCTGAAATACTGGTGATTTTTGCTGTCATTTAAGTTACTTCGTATTCAAAAGTCAAAAATAAAAGGTTGTCTAAAAGTTTGCTTTCAGAGGAAATCCCAAAGTACTTCCAGGTTAAGGTGATGAGAGTGAGAGATTCTCTGTCAAGGAGCCTCCAAACACCAGCAAGTACAGTCGAGTTCTCTGCTTTATGAGTCTAGCTGTCTTCTTCCTGGAAGCCAATCTCTTGGCTGCTGTCATTCAGTGTATGAAAAGTACAATAACTAATGTCTTCCAATTGCTTTTTTCTATTTCTGTAAAAAGTGCCGATGAAAATTTTATAGTAGATACATTGAACCTGTAGGTTGCTTTGAGTACTATGGATATTTTAACAATATTAAATCTTTCAATCCATGAACATAGAATGTCTTTCCATTTATTTGTATCTTTAATTTCTATCATTAGTGTTTTGTAGTTTTTAGTGTACATCATTCACTTTCTTGGTTAATTCCTAAATATTGGATCTTTTTTTTTTTTTGGTGCTATTATAAATGGAATTCTACATTTAAGATTATATCATTTGCAAGAGATAATTTTACTTCTTTTCCGAATTGAATGCCTTTTATTTCTTCATCTTGCTTAATTGTTCTGGCTAGAATTTCCAGTAATATGTTGGATAAAAGTAGTATGAGTGGGTATTCCTGCTTTCTTCCTGACCTTGGAGGAAAAGCTTTCAGTTTTTTACCATCAAGTATAAAGTTTTCTGTGGGCTTTTCACATATGGCCTTTATTGTATTGAAATAAATTCCTTTTATACTTTGTTGAGCATTTTTATTATGAATTTTTTCAAATGCTTTTTCCGCTTCTATTGATTTTATTTATTTATCTCTTTTCTGTGCACATAACATGTTCTCATTTTGCCCTTCTCCTGCTTCACGTAAATTTAGACACTACTACTCCCCACCTTAAGATTTATTTCTGTAAGGAAAACTTACAGAGCTATGTTGTAGAGGACATATCTTTGATTTGGAAGACCAATATCACTTTCCAAATAACACAACTTTTTATTTCTCATCACTCCCAGACTATCGTACAAAGTTGGATATTCAAATATATAAAGAAAATTTCTATACAATATCTACTATAAATATTATGAATTAATCATAATATTATTATGATTAATTGGAAGCCAATTTCGCAGAATTCTATGTAGACCTTTCCTACACTGAAAGTATATTCTCCACTTCCAGTAAATTTCCACAACACCAGATATTATTTTGCTATTGGCAACTGGTAAATAGATTAATTCCAGGTCACCCATTGAATCTGTTCTATTTCTTCTGTTGGTCCAAATATTGCTACAAAGTTCCCAGTGGCAAGTATTGCCTTTGAGAAGTAGTTACTCAAGAAGGGGATAAAATCTGGCATTCTATTCATCATGTCAGTATCACATTAGTCAGCTCCTACCAAATTCTTAATTTCTAGTCTCTTATTAATTAAGAGTCAGATTTGAGCCTCAGTATTGCAATTTTATAGTACTTTCTCTGTCTTCAATTCCACAGTTTTTTAGTCCAGTATAAACAAGCCTTGGCTTTCACGTAATTTCTAATTTTTAAATTATTATTCATAAGTTTAAAAATAAATTTTAAAAAACAGAATAATAAAATGTCAAAATAGATGTCTAAGGTTAATTTTATTTATTTTTATTTTTGCAAAGACTTAAAAACATATGTCTTCAGAGATAATATAAACCTTTTTGAAAGAGATTTGGTTAAGATCATTGATTGAGAGGAAAACCAACACTAGAAAAGTCGTACAGAGACACAGAGGGCTGCGTGGCGTCCCTCCATCCCCAGTGGCACAACATAGAGACGACGTGAATTTATGACCCCAGATGTGTGACTGCAGAGGACAGAGAACTGCACGGATGATAGGCTCGGTTCAAGATCGGGAACTAGAAATACGTCAGCTCGTCACGCCTGCTCTTGTCCGTCAGATAGTCATGCAAGGCCAAGGGCACGTTTGCATGAGGGAGACTCTCAAACACTCGAATGTGTATGACGTCATCATCATCAACTTGAACCTTGATGAAGTAGTTAGTCTCCGCGACCAGCTGGCTCTTGAATTCCACAGCCTTAAAAACGGAGTACTTCCTGTTTGCCTTCTCCAGCTGGGACTTCACTTGGTCGGTGATGGGCTAGATCTCGGCGGTGGCAGGATGGGTGGCGGAGCATCCGCCCCACTTCAGCGGGATACCGCTCATGGCGTAGCATCACGCACGGAGCAGTGGACTGCAGGCGCGGCTGCCAGAGAGCCCTCCGCCTTAACCAATATTTCTTAACGTTCATTAAATTTCTATATTTTACACCAACTATCACAGAAAAATAACTAAGTGGCATGCATTACTTCACACAACTTGTTAATGACCAGAATTTATAACGCTAAAATCTTTTTAAAAGGAAATTTGCAGTATATTTGATAAAGGAGTGTAAAAAGCTTTAGCAAATTTATGTCAAAATTAAGTTTTTTTAAATGAATGGTATTCGCCCAGTGAGCTATATGCACATCATATGGCAATTTACATATTTGCTATTAAATCACGTAATGTATAAATAATATTAATAATGTATTGTAATGACATCACAAAGAATAAATAATTGGTTAACTACCAAACTGTACTTCGATATGGAAACACTTGTTTGCAAAAGAAGATATACATATATTTAATTTATATCATTATTTTCTTAGTCTATAAATACAGAATGAAAAATAAATGAATAATACAATTCATTTACCAAAACACTGAAGAAAACCCCTGACAATATTACAATAACTAATGGGTGAGCCATCGGGAGTTGTGAACAAAGTGAAATCATTTTACTATGCTGCCTTATACATTTACTGAACTTGAAAAAATAGTAATTTATTCTGGAATATTAACATGTGATAGCTCTGGCATATTTAAAGATAGTATTTAAATATCACAGAAAATGAAGATTTTTCACTAGTGAGTCTTTATATTAAGTCTTCAAAGTTTGAAGAATAAATTTTATATATAGAATAATGTTTACAAGCTGTTCTAGACCATTGCCTTTCCTGAAATAATTCATTCTTCCAGGCAGAGCACTTCGTTTCAGAGCTTCTTGTTTAAAGCCTTTCCATGTAGTTGACTCTTCTGTGGGTCTATCATTCTGCTGCTCTGAGCTGCATAACTGTTAATGGCAACTGGAGATTTGATTACCATGACAAAGGACTACATAATGTGCATGTTGCCAAGCAGAAGAAGATGAAAACAATAAAGAATAGACTGAGATTAAAAGCTCTAAACATTCTTCTGGGTGAAAAATTGCCTGACTACAAGACAACTAGAACAAAACAAAACAAAATAAAAATCTGCAATTCCATAAAAATATCATTATCTTAAAAAAACACATTATCTTCTCTTCTTCATTCCACTATGAGGACAATCTGGATGAATCTGTGACTCTGTAACTTAACTTGCTCTGGATGAAAGAGTGATCTTATAAATCCTGATGACTGACCCATATTCAATTCTATTTGATTCAGTTCAACAAATATTCATTGAGTACCAAGTGCAAGGTATTCCACTAGTCACTTTGGGTGGTACTCTGGTGAATAAGACGTACAATGATAAGTGAGAACATGACATGCATTTATGTATATGATGAAATGAAATGTAATATATGTTGTAAAAGAAAACAACATATATTACATTTTTGGAAACTATGTAAGTAAGCATGCAATGTACACACAATATAAAATGAAAGGACTCATAAGTGTATTATTTATCCAGATGAGCACAAGCGAGGACTTAGAATATTGACCATGACATTTCCAGAGGAGTTATTCTAAAATATGGCATTCCAAAGACAGTAAAAATCAAACACACATTGGAAATGACTAGCTATTTTATACTAGCTGCATGTGTCAGAGCTCCGATATATGTTTTCCTATTTTAACGAAGCTAGTATGGTTTAGAAAAGCATGGTGTTACCATGGGCACTTGTACAAGTTGTCATGGGAACAATTTGAAGTGGCACTTCCCCGTACCTTAAAGGGTAAAAACATAATTTAAGAATGATACAAAGGGTAATTTATGACCTCAGCAACAAATAAAGATTATTCAGAGAAGGAACACGAAGAAAAGCACCAGATGAAACTGTTCAAAAGCCAGAAACATGCAAAACCACAAAATTTCCTGTAAACTGTGATGTAAGGCTGGGTGGGGTAAAATCATAGAGATTTTTATGAGGGTTTTTTTTTTAAGGAACATGAACATTTTATCAAGGAGGAAGGATTTTAAGTGGTAGAAAATAAATGATGAGATTTTTCTTCAGAAAGAAATAACTGCATTTGCCTAATATTATAATATAGTTCAAGGAATATCATTATATATAGGCATAATTAGCAATACTATGAATAAAATATTTTTCAAATTTATTGATATCGAGTTTTGAATATTGACTATAACGGTCACAGTCCTAAAACACTAAGATTGATAGCATATAGTTATGATCATAAACCATTAGAAAGGATATGTTTCATATACAAAGGCTTCTTAATACCTATAAATCTTATAGTTCACTATATCCCCAAAATAAGAATTGGAACTTTGAAGGAAATCAATAAAAACATTAAACAAATATTTAGATTTTATAACTTTTCCTTAGAGTGAGACAATAAAGAATTATTTATGCCTTCCTACAGATTTTTTGAAATTCCCGAAAAGATAACAATGATGTTTCTCTTATCTTTTCCTCCTAAAGGAGAACTGGGCTGACTAAATTTGATATTTTCTTTTTTCCTATTCTTACCCAGCTGTTTTATCCAATATCAATGTCAATTCACCTTTTTTTTATCTTGCGGATATCTTTCATATTTCTTTTTTCGAAGTTTGAAGTTTCAAGGGAAAAAAGTCATTCTCTGATTTTGGTGATCTTGCTTAATCACTGTACTATATTTGGCTGTTTTAATAATAAGTTGATAAGTTCGATCATTTCATGCCCAGATATGGTGGTTTCCAAATATCACATAAATTCCAATTTAAACTGATTTTTTTCTAACGTTTTCATCTATTTTTGAGGCATGTTCGACAAAGTCATTGCAAGATCATTACTGTTGCTAAATGCTATTTCTTTCTAAATATTGTCGTTTAAACTTCATTTCTTTCTAAATATTGATATTTAAAAGTGAATATATAAGCTCTACTCTAAATGTAAATTCTGCAAAATTATTGTGTTCTTAAATATTCTTTTTTCCATGTGACAGTTAAAAAACAAATAGGCACAAAGCCTTTGTCTTTGACTCTTCTCATTGAGAGGTAAGGTCAATACCTACTCTTCTTGAGTCTGAATGAACTCGTGACTTCTTAACCATTAGAGTATTGTGGAATTTGCACTAGATAATTTTAAAATCTTGGTTAGAAAATGCAATAGGTTCTCACTTTGTTCACTGGAAAACTTGCTGGAGCTCAAAGCTGCCTTATAGAAAGTTTGACTATTGAAAAGCCACCATGGTGCAAAGCCCAAGACACATGGTGAGACCTCATGTAGACACTCCTATGAAGGGCCCCAGATTTGCTCATGGCCAACAACCAGCATGAACTTCTGGCCATGTGAATGAGCCATTTTGGAGATTTAGTCCAATTGAACCTTCGCAAGAATGTGGCCTCCACTAAGACTTGATTACAACTTCACAGAAGACCTAAGCAAGAACAAACAGATGAGCTTTCTCCAAATTCCTGATCTGCAGCATTGTGAGCAAGATAAAATGGTTATTTTAAACTCCTTAGTTTTATAGCACTTGTTACACAGAAGTAGTTACTGTGACACCCCACCATCCTTCAGCTTGTAGCCTTATGGACTTGTAGTTTACTATTAAAAATCCAATTTACAGAAACATAGAGTACTAAACCAAAATATTACAGACTCAGTATTTATAGAAATAAATAATAACTTATATGTATACCATAAATAAAAGTTATACACAATTATTTGCATTTATAATATTATTATAACTGCATATGCAAATAAAAATAATTAAAAAGAACATTTATGTAAATATTGTCTTCCACTAAAGTGACTATTCTTATATTACATAGGCTTATCCTATTAGGATTGGGCTTTATAAATTGTACACAAGACAAGATATAGATAGTAATTTTTATCAATGAAGAGAATAGTCCCAATTTTCCACAATACACAATGATGCATTAAATGATGGTGATGGTGGTATATTTTTTTCCAGTCTCAGATTTCCTAATAAACTATCCAAAAGGAAGGTGGCTGAATCAATACCTGCTCCAACTTTGGAAATTTCTGTGGCAGATGCTGAGCCATGGCTTTTGGCAGAAGCATAGAGATCAGTAGTTTATATTTCTAATAAATCAGAATTTTTATAAAGATCATAACATATTATCAAGCCCCAGTAGATACATAGAATAAGCGATTATATTATTTATTTGATTCTAGTATATACAAACAATAGAAGATTGTTGAGTTTTCCATGATTTCTATTTATTTCCTCTATGAATAGCAGCTGGTTCTAGTAATTACAAATGAACAGAGTCATTCTAATTAGTCTCTCATTGGGATGCACAACTGCCTTATTGATTAGGCCAATCTGTTATGGAATGCACAGAGAAGAAAGGAACTTTGAATCTAGCCAGTCTCACTACAGTGGAGCAATTCCAATTAGAAATATAGTTTACCATTGCAAAACTGTAATGATTAAATTTCCATATTACCTTAATGCACCTTATAGTTTAGTCTATAAAATTCTAATACTTTACTTCAAAAATTAATGTACTATACCTAATTAATTTTATTTAATAATATCAAATATAAATAATAAATTATAATTTAGTAATATTTTAATAATCTCTTCTGCTATTTCATTTGTTTGGTCCATCAAGTTCTAATTCTATATAGAAATTACTAGTCATACATATACATAAATGTTAAAATCATTTATAGGCATAACATGTACTTGCTTTTTTGTCTGCTTTCTTTATAGACAGCAGTAAAATTTAATATTGACATTTATAGTCCAAATGCTTGTATATATCCACAAAACATCAAACATCAAGTTTTACAAAGGAATCTATAAAGTATTTTTTTTAGATCTTTACAAATTTAGTCTAGACGTTAATGATAGTTGCAAATTATATATTAGAAATTAGAAATTTACAAACATTTTGTTACACTGAAAAAGTCCACAAAACATCTTTTGTATTTTAGAGTGTTTACTATGCCAAAATTTGAAAATGCATAGGCGAGTACATTTCTAACACTCTCTGTAACTTTATTAAAGATTACTAATTCAAAGTAGTAAAACAAATTTTTGGTTAACATTTCTAATTCTTTTTATTATTGAAATAAAGGGTTAAAAGAAGTGTGTGTGTGAGTGTACACACAAATACAAATGTAAAATGTTTTTATTAATGAAATTTGAATAACTATGAAAAATTAATGAAAAATATTAATGAAAAATATATGCTATTCATATATTTTAACTAGAGATTGAAATATCTACACTATCATATTTCTAACAGAAATATAATATACTGGATTATTTATAGCCATTTATACCTATCACCCTTGATATCTACTTCATTAATTTTTTTTGTGATTTTTAAAAATGTATTTGACATATACATTTACTGAATTTAAATTTAGCTAACCTACATAAATACCAGCAGTATTTTATTCAGGATAAGAATCTACAGAACTAAGAAAAATGGTCAGGATTATTTATTTTGCTTAGCATCAATGTACATATCTCGAAGTTTTATTTTTGAATGTCGTAAATTGCTTTAAATCGTTGCCTAAATATCAACTGCACAAAAATACACTAGCTAAAAAGACCTGTCAACATGTTACAGAAAGATTATAACACTAAATATTTTAGAGAAAACTTTATTATATGTAATAAAGTGTGCTATTTCTACTACACAAAGGATTCATGTTAAATGCAATCACATTTGATAATCATATAATAATTTGTTCCAAAATAGAGAGAGGATAATTGGACGAACACTATTTAGGCTACTAAAGCATTCTGTCTACAGTCATGTACAAAATGTTACTTGTTAATTATCTTCTTGTCAGAGTGTAATTTTATGAAAGTTAGGATTTTTAGGTTATATTTTAATCAAAGATCACTGAAAACTTAAATTGCTTGATTGAATGTGCCCTCTGAGCATGAACAAACCTGACTCAAAGTCTTACAAGAATTAAGACTGTCAATACAACTGTAGACTCTAGACAAATGCTAAGACATAATGCATCCCAAAGAGTTTACTGTTTTTCATGAAATTTTGAGAAGGTAAAGATAAGAAATGTGGGCTCTGTCTTCAAAATACATATCTTAACAATAATACAAAAATAAAAACAAATTAGAAAATGATAAACTTTAAGCTTTATTGTCTGTACTATTTTAGCACTATCGAATGTAGATTACTATTCAAATTTATTTTAAGAACTGTTAGCTGAGCAGCAGCTTTGTAGATGCTCATATTAAATAGATATATTTTATCAATCTCATTTTTTAAGAGAGTGACTGAAGTATTGGTGATTGCAAAAGAGATGTTTATTCTGAGACTAAAACAATAGTCCAGTCTATTGGAAAAGTGCCTCGGCATGGGAAACACTCCCTGCTGAGGCAAAGGGACTTATGTAGGACTCTGCATTCTCTGCTTCTCTGCACATCAAAAGCTTATGCAAAATGTGAAGTGTGGAATACAGGACAGTCAGCCTCAGATTTTAATTGAGTGAGTGAAAAGTTATTAGGCAGAGTAATTTTCCAGGGATCTTGACAAAACTGAAGAGATTAAAGCAATAATACCCCAATTTGATGGATTAGTTTTGTAGCCAGAAGATTAATTAGCTCTATGGAGAAGAGGCAAAATAGTATCCAAGAGTTTTAGAATATATAAATGTATGTATGTTAGCAATAACTAGGAGTAATTCCAATCAAGACTGTGAAATCCAGATGGCTGTTTATAGAATTTCGTATTCTTCTTAATGATCTAAAGAACTGCTTGCAGAAAGAGCATGAGAAAGATAACAATGGCATTCAAACACATATTCTGCTTTAATTTAACTTTAAATGTTAAGATGCTTCTTGCTGTTCTGATGTGGGAGTAGATAAAGTTATTTGTTGTCACTGACATATCAAGTCACTTGACACAGCGACAGGAAAATGGTTTCAAAGACCCAGCAGCTAAGAAAGTAAACAAGCTCATTCAAAAAACAAGTGTCTAAAAACAAACTGTACTCATTATCTATCTCTATTCAAAACACTAAAAAAAAAGCACTATTTAACAAACTTATCTTTTGGTCATTTTCATGGGTAAATATCAAAAAGTTTAAAAATTATTTTTTGAAAATTTCTTTTCCTCCTGTTCTTGTCCCTAGTCTGCTATTTGTTCTCTACACAGGCAACTATTTCTTGTGCATTCCCTTTCTTATTTTTACTTCTGAGATATTCTCTGCATAGGCATGTATAGGCTATTAAAAATAATAATAATAAATTAAAACACTTCAGCAAAAACTATCAAGAATAACCAAAGCAAGTCATTATTTGTACTTTATGTCTACCATGCATTTAACCTTGTGTTTTGGAAAGTAGGAAGCTTTTGAGGAGTCCATCCCTCAAGATTTGCATCATAGTATCTCCCCTCTTCTCCAAAACCAGTATCATTTTAACTGCAGCTCTCATTAATGAAGTGATCACATTCAAGACATAAATAGCATCCAAAATAATTAATGATATTCCATGATCTGCACATTTTTTTCATTCCCCATTATATTCCTACTTTTCTTCATTCTCTTCCACTTGGTTTTTCTTCTAATGCTCTTGACTTTTTCTTTCCACACTTTATTTTATCCTCCAAATCCTTATTTCTCTTCCATTTTCTCCCTTCTTCCTTCCTTCCTCCTTGCCTCTCTCTCTCCCTTCCTCCCTCCCTCCCTCTTTCTTTAATTCATCCGTTCCTTCCTTCCATTCTCCTTATCTTGCTTTTCCTGACTTCATAAAGTTGTTCACATCTTTCCGAAAATTCTCACAGGACTTTCAGTGTGTTCTATTATAATTACTCTTTGATATTGTGTGTCTCAGTTTATTTTATCCATCTCTCATATTGTTAGTTCCCTGAAGAGAAATTCTGTATCTGTCATATTGGGTAACATTAGAATCTTTTATTTACCAAATACAATGTTCTTAATATATGTTGGTTGAAATGATGGATAATTAAATATAATAGAGCAAATGTTTGAAGATATCTCTATCACATAAAATTATACTTCATCCCTACAAAGGTAAGTGGAACTAGTTGATGGAATCTAGAGGGAGACAGATGTCAATTTAATATATTAATGATGGGGTTAAAAGCATTGTGTAATAAAATTCATTCACTGTAAATGCTGAAACATTCTCCAGACTGTCACAGAGTATGGTATAGATGAGATATAAATATTGATAGCTAGCTGGAACAGCTGTCTAGAAGATAGGCTAATTTTTTATTCTATTCTATTTTGTTCTCCTTGAAAGGAGAGCCTGAGAAAATAAAGCTTATACCTGAGCAGTTTATTTGAAATTGTGACCCCAAGATATAAGACTAAGGATTAGGTAGAATATGGAGTTAGCCATCTATTTGGGCTATTGTTTCCTTCATCCCCCAAACCTTCTAAGAATTCCTATGAAATGTGTGCCTGAGTAAAGAAAGGATACAGAATTTATCCACTAGTCCCAATCTGCCCTGATCAAATGTTGCCCTTAAGGGCATGGGTTTCTAGGCAATTACCTGTGTTCCTGCCTAGGATTCCCTCAGAACCCAGGCCGCTCCCATCTTGATTTCTGAATATCAGCCAGGATTCCAAGCTCTCAGGTCATTAAAATGGCCAGTGTCTTTCTGAATTCCTCTTTGCTTCAGTGGCTCACGTAAGAGGTGACAGTGAGAGGAGGGGAGGTGGTACCCAAGAGGCAAGCAATTCCTTTAAGTGTTGAGATTCTATGTCTCCTTTCAGCGGCTGCCAGAGACGTTAATGAGTAGATTGGTTTTCTAATTATTTCATTGCTGCTTGAAAACTTTTCATCTCCCTCATTTCTCAAATAACCATGAGCTATAATATCTATGGGAAGGGGGGAAAAAACAAACAAACATGAATGTTCTTTATAATCAGCCTACATTTGAACTCTGGCTCTCTTCTTTATGAACTGGGTCCCATGGGCCAGTCAATTTATTTTACTGAGCCTCAGTTTAAACACCTCTCAAATGAAAAATAATAGCAATTAACTTATTAATATTATTATGAATATCCAGTGTGATTAAGGAATCAAGTGTCTAGAACATAATCAGTGGACAATAAATGTTAGACTATTTCTCTTCTCCCACCCTTCAGTCTGTTTTCAATTCTCACCTCCTCTATTAAGTTCTCCCAGCTTCTTGCCTCGAGAATTAATAGTGCCCATAGTCCCTCCTAACACATAATTTACCACAGAATGCTAAATGCTCTTTTTAAAATTATCAGTATTTTTTTTCACAAACAATTAAAAACAAAGAAGACAAAAACAATTTTCTAGTGATTCAACCGTATACAACTCATGCAAAATCAATGTCCCTGAAGTAGAAACTGTAGTTTCAACTCTTAAAGCAGTAGACAAGCAACATAAACTCTGCAGATGCTCAATAACATTTCCTGAAGATAACTATTTTTGAAAATGGCTGTAAATTGCAATGGATATAAGCAAAATAAAAACCTGGCCTGAAAAAATATTTCTGTATAGTGAACCGAACAACAGAATTCATAATGGACAGTAATTAGTGTAGTGTTTGTTTTTCAGTTTCAGTTTTTTACTAGAATAAATTGATCTATAAAATTCTCTTCATAAGATAAGTTAACATAAAACATTTTAATAAAATTAGGCCTTTCAAAGGTTGACACTTTTAGCACTACATGAAGGAAAGAACTTTTACACCTGTAGAATTATCTTGTGTTCTGAATAAAAAAGTCATATTTTTATTCTCCACTAATTACCTCATTGCAATTATTTTCTCCTGAAATTGGTAATAGTCTCTGATTATCATTGTATTCCAAATTCTTAAAAATATAAACTTTCTTTAAATGTTAACATTGTAAAATATTGATGTGGCTATTCAATGAAATATCTCTGCTTCTGTTTTTTTTTCTTTCTTTTCAGATACAACATAAAGGAATTTTAAAAGTGCAAACAACAAAGCAACAGGAATAGCAGCCACAAAATAAAAAAAAAGTCTCCAATTTTTTTCCTCATGATAAAACAAATACGAATGCTTCTCTCTTTAAAATTTAGTTAACAGATTTTACTTTTTACAGCAGTTTTAAATTCACAGCAAAACTGATCAGAGATTCCCACCCATCTCCTCCTGCATATATTCATAGCCTCCCCCACCTGTTACGCTGATGAATCTACATTGACACAAATTCCACAGTTTACATTATAGTTCACCCTTGATGCTGAACCTGCTATGGTTTTTGGCAAATATATAATGAGCTCTTACCTATTTATCTCTTCCTCCCTGCTAACTCCATGCAACCACTGAAAGAATCTTTTTATTGTCTTCATACTTTTGTCTTTTCCAGAATGTCATATAGTTGGCATCATATGGTATGCAGCCTTTTCAGATTGG
Organism: Pteropus alecto; assembly: GCF_000325575.1. NCBI lineage: Eukaryota > Metazoa > Chordata > Mammalia > Chiroptera > Pteropodidae > Pteropus > Pteropus alecto. The sequence continues at coordinate 232,222 of NW_006436811.1, read as the reverse complement.
CTTCTTTCACATAGTAATATGCATTTAAGGTTCTTTTATGTCTCCTTCTGACTTGTTGGCTTATTTATTTTTAACACTGTATAATATTCCATTATCTGATGCACCACAGTTTTTCCATTCATCTAATGAGGGGCATCTTGATTACTTCCACATTTCGACAATTATGAATAAAGCTGATGTAAACATCCACATGTTGGTCTGTGTATGGACATAAGATTTCAACTCTTTGGGGTAATTACCAACAAGCACAATTACTGGCTCTTACATATAATAAGTTGCGAAAGTGCCACACTTCTTTCAAAGTGGCTGAACGATTTTGCATTTCCATCAACAATAAATGAGAGTTCCTGTTGCTCCACATCCTTTGCAGAATTGGATGTTGCCAATGTTCTGGATTTTGGCCATTCTAATGAGTGTGTGAAGGTAGCTCATTGTTGTTTTGATTTGCATTTTTCTGATGAGAAATGATGTGGAGAATCTTTTTTATATGTGGATATGTCACCTGTATATCTTCTTTGGTGAGGTGTCTGTTAAGGTGTTAGGTCCATTTTTTAATAAGGTTATTTGTTTTCTTATTGTTAAGTTTTAAGGCTTAAGGAAAAAAATACTGGGGATGAGTCTTTTATCAGATAATCTTTTGCAAAAATTTTCTCCTGATTTGTGACTTGTATAATTTTTTCTTCTCTTTTCACAATTGTCTTCTGGCATTAATTAGGACTTCCAGTAGGATGTTGAAAAGCAGTGGTGAGATGGCAAATACTTGTCTTTTTCCTGATCTTAGTGGAAAAGCTTTCAGATTTTCACTATTAAGTATGATGTTATCTGTAGATATTTTATAGATATTCTTTATTAAATTGAAGAATTTCCTCTTAATTCCTGGTTTACTGAAAATTTTATCCTAAATGGATGTAGAATTTTGTCGAATTCTTTTTCTGTAACTATTAATATGATCATGTGATTTTGAGTGTTTCATTTTTAAGATCTATCGTGTTTAGAAATAATGGGCATCACTGAGATAACATAACACTGCAGAGGCAGCATGGAATATGAATTTAGAATGTAGACTTCTAAATCAGAATGTTTGGACTCAAGTCCTGGCATTGGTATTTACTTTCTGTAGGACTTTTGCCAAGTTAACTTGATCTCTCTGTGCTTCTTCAGCTTCTTGTCTGCAAAATGGGGACACTAGAGTGCCAGCCTCACAAGATTAGAGTGAGCTTAAATATTTAATACACATGAAGTACTTAAAGGAGTGTTCAGCACTCCTAGTGGTATACACTATAAAAATGTGTTTTCTCCCCTAGAAAGGGTAATGTAAACACCAAAGAGGCTGGAGAGTTTAACATATTTATTCATTACTGTATCTATTGCGCCTAGAACACTGTTTAGCTCTTAGTTGCATTTGAATGTCACAGGTGAAATTAACCACTAAAAGAAAAAGATATATAAAGACTGTAAAACAGAGTTCTAAATTCACATTGACATTTTTATTCCATAAATAAAATCCACTTTATACAAAATCAATTCATTAGCAAACAAGACTGCTGCTAGCATATATAGGCACCTTTGTGCAAATTGGATAAAAGGGAGCTCCTTCCTTTGGGACAAATTAACACTGAACCAAGGAACATGGGTTGACGAGAAAATTATTCCATTATCTGAGAACAATCTTCATTCTGTATCAGACCCTTCTCAATAAAGACCACTGAACATTGAAAGATATTGCTAAATCAAGGAGAAACAGAGAAAAGATGGTTAGCAGTTAAAACCAGTGTCTAAATTGGAATTAATAACTTTAAATTGATATTTTCTAATTGCCAATCCTTGATTTTCTCCTTTTAATATACAGATCATTTCTGGTTAGAGACTAAGAAAAAAATAAGAGCCTGTGCGAGTGTGTGTGTGTGTGTGTGTGTATGTGTGTGTGTGTGTGTGTGTGTGTGTGTGTGT
>NW_006436811.1:220966-230214 GCF_000325575.1 Pteropus alecto | reverse complement strand
GAGAGAGAGAGAGAAAGTAGGTAGATTTGTCTAGTATGGGAAGGTAATATGCCTGTGAAAAATGTATATGCCTACTCCCTTTGCTTTAATATTGCTGTTTGAAACAATAGCTTTAGGTATTTACTGATTTTTTTTTCAATGAGCAGATACATGTTTCGTTTCATAACAATGTCTAAAAAAATTCAAGTTGCAAGTAAATTTATAAAATTAAGATTTTATTGTGTTCATTTTCTTCTTAATTTAATTAGGTATCTTTTCTAAGTCAGGTTTCACCTTCATTTTTTCCATTTCTGTTTCCATCAACTCAAAAAATTAATGAGTATTCTTTAACCTGACATATTTTCTTTCTATTCTATTTGCTTTAATTCATTTTCCTTGACTACTAGTTTCTACTTGTTATTACAGATTCAGCTATATTTTAGTTTCTTGATTATGACAATTTCCAAACTTTTCTCCCTTGTAAACCAATATTTCCTACAATATTTAATATCTATTAAATATTTAATATTTAATATGCTATGATGGTTTATAGTGATAGAACTTATAAAGCTGTAAATAATTATATAAAGTGTACACTACAGTTGTGGTGTAAAAATAAATATTTTGTTCCATCACCAATTCCACTGGCTGCCTAGAGACTATGCTCAAATTGGAAAAGGAACTGTAAATACAAATTAAACATTTATTAGAGGCAATTTCATTAAAGTTAAGAGGCAAATGCATTACAAAAAGCTGTTATGAGACATTTGACCTGGTTGTATGTGAGAAATGAAGAAAGAGAAGATATTTGCTTATGAAGCTTATATTGGCTAAAATAATTCTGACCATGACACCTATTTAGCCTAAGGTTCTAGGATATTAAAAATTTAACTGGAACATCTGTATTTTAATGGTGTGAAACATTATGCTTATAAATATTATATATTTATATGCTTAAGAAATAATTCTAGGTCAACTCTGTTTATTTCCTAATGTAGTATGAATGAGAGAGAATTGAAAAATAATCATATTATCAGCCATATATGTTATTCTTTTCTTCAAATCTCAGTCATTTATTATAATTATAAGCATTGAGTTTGCTAGAATACAGAGATAAATGAAACAAAATATATTCACTAAGGAATCACAGTATTGAGGGAAGATTGATAATAAAGTATATATTCACTCATTCATTCAATAGATTCTTTAATTTGTGTATTTAGAACTAAAATAGAAGATTAGATTAGCATACATGTGGGTGAAGAGAGTCAGAGTTAATACATTCTAAAGTCCTGTACTATTCAGAAATAAACTAAAGATATAGATGAACTTTTTATTAAGATAAGCTTGACTATTAGCATTTTACAAAATACAGTAAAGAAACATTTTAAGACAGTATTAAAGCAATAATAATATATAAAACGTCCAAAATGGCAGAGAAAGAAAATAAATTTAATGAAACAAATAACCAAAGAAAAGAATGCAATCCCTTATAATTTTTTTTTAAGTGCAAGAAAAAGTGAGAGAAATGCACGCACACACACACACTCAGAAAGGAGAGGTAAAATATAGCATAAATTAAAATTATAGAAACAAATCCCAATACATTTTTAATCACAGACAATTGAAGACTGTAAAGGATGCCAAAGTACAAATACAAACTGATATTTGACATCACAGAGATAATATTCTCTCAATTAAATAGCACAATTAATTTATAAAACAGAAATAATGAGAACTTCACATTTTGTAAAATAAAATAAATACTTCAAAGTAAGTGATGGGTCAAAGAAGAAATGAAAATGGGAATAGGAAAATAACTAGAACTGTCAGCAAAAATATTATAAGTCAAAATTTATAAAATACAACTAAAACAGAATTAAAGAGAATTTAAAGATCTTATATACAATGGAAAAATAAGGCAGAAATTAAGAAGTTACAATAACTCAAGAATTTATAAAAATATGTGCTCTAAATTTTAAGTATAAGTAATGGGAGAATGAATTGAAGGGTTAAAGAAGTACAAATCATTAGTTGATAGATAGTCACAGAGATAAGAGCATGGCATAGGGAATGCTTTTAGCATTAATGTAATGGCTAGGTGGAGAGCCAGAGGAGAGAGAGAGATCAATTAGGGGTATCATTTAAAAAACTATAGAAATGTCTAACTAATGTACTGTATACTTGAAACTAATAAAATAAAATTTTAAAAAATTAGCAAAAACAATACAGGAAAAAAGAAATTAATGCAGGTAAGAATAGAAATTAAAGAAATAGAAAACAAGGATGCAATGAAAAGAACAAGAAATACCAACTGGGTTTTTTGAAAAAGCCTAAAATATTAAATTAATATTAGCAGAAGTGATAAAATAATAAATGAGAGAAAATAAATAATATTAAGCAGATGTAAATGTCTAACCAAAGATGAAACAGAAATGACAATCAAAAACTTATTGTTTAAAAACTTTGTGCAATTAATTTAACAATAAATGTAAAACACATGAATTACTAAAAACATAAATTTCCAAGTACTCTCATGAATAAGTAGAAAATATGAAAATTTTTATAATAATTAAAGAAATTGAATTTCTAGTTTTAAATCACTCTATGAAGAATACCTCATTGTCAGCTGATTTATATATGAATTCTACCAAACATTCATGGGCAATAATCCCAGTCATATGCCAAAAATTTTAAGGAAACAGTAGAACAGGAAAAAAATCCAACTAATCTTAATTTAATGTAGATAATAAAGTATAGAAAAATAACACAGAAGATAAATTATACTCCAAAGTCACTTATGAATATATATGCAAAAATTATGATAAAAACATTAGAACAAAGAATTAGTAATGCATTAAAAATAATGGCCAAGAAAATTAGATGACAAACCCCAGAATGGGAGAAAGCGTTTGCAAAAGACATACCTAGTAAAGAACTATCATCCAAAATATATGAAGAACTCTTAAATGTCAACCATAAGAAACAAATAACTTATTTAAAAAATGGGGAAAATACCTGAATAGACATCTCATCAAAGAATATATTCAAATGGCAAGTAAGTATATGAAAAGATGTTTAACATCATATGTTCTTAGAAAATTGCATATTAAAACAAACAGATATCACTAAACACCTATTAGAATGACCAAAATCCAGAACACTGCTAACACCAAATACTAAAGAGGATGTGGAGTAATAGGGACTCTTACTCACTACTGGCGAGATTGTAAAATGGTACAGCCGCTCTGGAAATTTGGCAGTTTCTTACAAAATTAAATATACTTTTATTATACGATCCAGTAATTGCTCTCATTGATATTTACCCAAAGTAGCTGAAAAAACTTAAATCCATAGAAACACTTGCACGGAGATGTTTATAGCAGTTTTATTTATAATTGTCAAAACTCAAAAGCTAATAAATGTTCAGCAAGTGAATGGATAACTAAACTGTGGTAATTCCAGACAATAGAATATGATTCAGTGTTAAAAAGGAATGGGCTATCAAGCGATGAAGAAGGCATAGAGAACCTTTAAATGCATATTACTAAGTGAAAGAAGCCAATCTGAAAAGGTTATATATGGTATGAATCCAAATATATAACATTCTGGATAAGGCAAAACTATGAAGATAGTAAAAAGATCAGTGGTTGACAAGAGTTGGGGCGGGGGGTGGCAGGGATGTGTAGGTGAAGATTAGAGGATTTTTAGGGCAGTGAAAATATTCTGTGTAATATAGTAATGATAAATATATATCATTATATATTTGTCCAAATCCCTATAATATACAGTACTCATAATAAACCCTAATGTATACTATGGAATTTATGTGATTATAATGTGTCAATGTTGGTTTATCTATTGTAATAAACGTACCACTCTGGTGAAGAAAGTTTATTGTGGGGAGGGCTGCTATGTGTATTTGTGGGTCCACGAGCTATATGGAAATCTATCTTCTGTTCAAATGTGCTATGAGTTTGAGACATGACAACTAAATGTACTGTAGTCTGGATGAGATTCTGGAACAGAAAAAGGATCTTAGGTAAACTAAAGAAACCGGAATGAAGTATGAGTTTTAGCTGGTTAGTGGTAATGTATCGATATTGATTCATTAATTGTAAGAAATGTACCACTGTAATGTATGTCAACAATAGGAGAATTTAAATTGTTTAATACTCACAACAACCTTAACAGGTAAATATTATTGTTTTCCCTATCCAACATATACAGACACTGAGAGATAAAGGCTAAATTATTTGCTCAAGCATAGAACAGCTAATTTGTTGGGACAGCTAAAATTTAAGTCAGATCTTCTGGGTTAAAAACAAACAAAAACAGAAACTAAAACACTAAAATATAATTTTTAAAAGTAAAAGATTATAGACTAAGTTAGAATAGCAGAAATTATTTTAACACTTAACCTTTCTCCTCCAGAAATAGCATTTGAAGTAAAGAACAAATTAGTAGGAAAAATACAACACAATTGAAAATTTGGAAAAATATATAAGAATTCATGTCATAGAAAACATGAATATTTAATACACATTTAAATATACTCTAAACTTCCTATAAGAAAGTTTAATTTTTTTCAGTACAAGTATTTCTAACAGAATCTATGTGATTGTTAAAGATTTTCATATAATACCGCATTTATCAATACATATTGATACATTGTACTTGTTTCTTAGCATTTTCTCCATGATTCCATTAACGCATTTATCAATAATAACGATCATTATTGAGTTGCCTCTCCTGTTTTATCTATGAACTTTATGAGGGCAAAGATTCTGTTTTTAACTTAAATATCATAACATGCATATCATAAGATGTGAAATGTTTTTGCAAATAAATAAATGTCTGTTAAATCAAAAAATAAATGCTATTTTCCTTTATTTTTATTCAATCTTCATGTTCATTATAACACTGTCAGCACAGTAAACACTCAGAATAAATTCTTTATTTTAGCCTCACCCAATTTTTTACTTTGGTTTTCTATTATCATGGCACTATCATCCATCAGCTTATTTCTTCATTTCACCAAAATTTATGATTTCAGTAGTATATTATTTTAAATTTGTTCAAAACATTTGAAATGCTTTCATGTAGGTTACACCACTTAATTTACTATATAAAAAGAGCAATGTAATTATTGTTCCAGTTTAATGAAAGGAAATATACTAAAGAGACTACACTATTATCCAAGTTTATGTAGACTGTAAATGGCAAAGCCAGAAAATCACTCCAGAACTTCGAATCCATTGCTCTTTCAATTACAAATAGCTTCCTATTTATGTTATGCTCTCTAATTGTGAAGTGGTAGAGTATTAAATAATTGAAGGTTCTTTAGTAAATGATGTGATAGAAATATTATCTATTATTACCCTACTTTTCACTTATTCATACATGAGTAAAGTGGAGGAATAATTGAGAATTTGTACCAACTTAAAGGGAAGGAAAATGTTTCAAAAACATTCCATGTCATAAAATCAAGAGGATCTGACCTTGTTTTGAAAATTCTACATACATACAATATTCGATATATAACACTGTACAAAATGCTGCAGAAAAAAATTTTTTTTCAGGTGTACAAGAAGCCAAATATAATGGAGGTGATGAAAATCTTGAAACATAGCTGCTGGCTGGGAAATGGTTCCATTTTAGCAGATTAGCAGTGTCTGAAGTAATTGCTGTCCAAATCGCCTTTCTCTTTTTATGCATACATGTGTAAAATAGTAAATATTAAAATTAATATTTGTATTGTTTCAAGTAAATATTTCAATAGGCATTAATTTTTACTTGTGATTGTATTTGTACCAGAGGAAAAAATGGTACCTAGCTGCTGTGACTACATCATTTTCTTCAATACTTATGCTTCTGTAAACATGTAAAATACTGTCTACTAGCTTTCACCGATTCAAATTAAATTCATCTGCTTAGGTAAATATGAAGTTACTTAAGCAAAAACAAATGAACAAAAAACTAAAAACTATTCATAAAAATAAGATAATGTTCTCTTAACTCATGAGGCTTAAATCTGTTTTCTCTCTGAAATTCAAGAATTATTCTGGCTCCAGGAAATTAAACTGGATTGACAATTGGCAAAATCTTTAAGTGGTTGAAAGAGACATTCTCTGTATACAAAAAAGCCTTTTTGTGATAAGATAATTTGAGGTTACGAGCTTTTTTTTTTTTTTAAGGTCTTTTTCTATCTCTTACCATCACAGTGTAATTTCCTCAAAGTGTTCAAAGTGGAGATTTCATATTTATATTTAACAAATGATTTAATCTCTATGTCTTTAGCACAGAACATAGATAAGGAAAAAAAAGCCTTTAATATAACTTTTATTCAATCAATCCATGCAGCAAAAACCAAATTCCTTTTTGAGTTATTATCACATTTTTTTAGCTTTACACATAAAACTTAAATTTATGTAATACGGTGGTGGAAGGAGTTTTATTTGATTGTTACTATTTTTGAATTCACATTATTTGTATTCATTTGTATGATTTTTCCCTGTGTACAGAGTAATGAGGAGAAATAGTCTCCAAACCCATTAGCACTCTGATCTCCAGAAACATATGTTTCACAGTAATTTGTGCCTATTCTTTTGGGTATTTGGTGTGATATTATTGAGCAAATTGGGAGAAAAAGTAATACCAAGTTCTGATGGGTGAACAGATTGAAAAGGCAAAAATTGAGAGCATGGGTCAAATCTGTGTCTGTAGTTATGTTTCTTTTATCATATTAGAATGTATTCTATATTAAAAATGAATAAAATGTTTGCTTACATATAAGAATTAGAAAACACGGAGTGACTTGTGTGATTAAGCTAGCTTTAGATTGCAGATGTTTTTAAAGATCATTTTGTATTTATTAATATTATTTGTATGTATTGCAAATTTGATTGTAACGGCCAGATGGAACATACATAAGGTATTCTAAAGTCTTTTATTTATGCAGGTGAGAGTTTATTACCATTAAAAATAAGAGGTAAATTTGAGATTGAGATATTTGGGATTATTTTAATAGTTTACTAAAATTTAAGAATCTGAGATAAAAAGGTTAAAATCATCATGGTTTTGGAAGACAACTGTATTGAATTTTTTTAAGTAATGAATCATAACAGAAACTTTAGTGTTCTTTCAAAAATTACTTATAACATTTATCTTTAAACCAAAAATATATGTACACGTATATATGTGTCTGCATTAAAGAGCTATTTTGATAGGAGTTTGTATTCATTTTAATAAAGAAATCACAAATTTATTTTCTGAGAATCATGTAATTAACCCAGCATGTCAACAGCATACTTGTCTCATTATTTTTTTATAGTGGTAGGCCATACCACCTGGTCTTACAGCATGAATAAGCTGAAATCAAAATTGCCTCTTCATAGCATATCCCTGTCAGGAATGGATATCTGAAATGAGCTGAATTAAGTACTATCAAAAGAAAATTGCCTCAGAAGCTAACAAGCAAGCAGATTAAATAGGCAGGAAAACTTCAAAACTACTAAAACTATAGCCATGGAGAAGAGAAATTGAACTCGACTCTGCTGAAACAAAAGTTGAGAGGTGTTTTTTTTTATAGCTTTACTAAGATATAATTGACAAATCAAAATTGTATATATTTAATGTATACAAAATGATGATTTACCATATGTTTACAATGTGAAATGATTACCAGAGTCAAGCTAATTTACATATCCATCACTTCACATAGTTACTTCAATTTTTTCTTTTGTGAGGACAATTAAGATCTACTCTCTTAGCAAATTTCAAATGTACAATAAAGTGTTATCACCTGTAGTCACCAGGCTGTATATGAAATTTCCAGAATCTGTTAATCCTATATCTGAAAGTGTATGCCCTTTGATCAGCAACTCCCCATTTCCCCCATCTGTCAGCATCTGACAACCACAATTCTACTTTCTGCTTCTACAAGTTTGACATTTTTTTTTTTAGATTCCATATATAAGTAAGATCATGCAGTACTAGTCTTTTTGTGTTTGGCTTATTTCACTTAGCATAATGTTCTTCAAGTTTCTCTATATTTTCACAAATAAGAGGATTTCCTTTTTATGGTGAATAGTATCCCATTGTACATGTTGGGTTTTTAAAAGCTGGAGTGAGCTAATGGAGAGGTATTAGATGAAGTCATCTGTGTTTGCAAATTGTCACTTGTTAAAGTTAGTCTCCTCTTGTCCCATAGAGACTGGGAGATAGTGGCTCTATGTCAATAATTATATTTCAAAGGACTATCTCTCAGGTCCTAGGAAAACATTCCTAGGTTGTAAAACTGGCAAAAGGCTGGGAGAGGATTTACATCTCAAAGAGACAGAAAAGGAATGTGCACTTCAAGTTTTCTAAAGTAGATGCTCCTAAGGAAAGAGAGATCAGAGGGCAAAGGTCAGGGAAAAGCTTGTGTGCCATTTACTCAGGCTGAGGAAACATTAAGAGCATCTTAGTACTAGATGTTAAGCAGAAAAGTACTTCTTTGGTAGGTTAATAATTAAGAATTAAAATGGCAAATATTGAATATATGAATGTAAAATGGGAACAGAGAAAAAAGGCAGGAACTGGAAGATTGTTAGAACAAATTTCAAATATCACAATTTTAAGTGTATATTTATACAGTCTTAAACAGAACGTAGGTATCGACGGGACATGTCTATTTGGAGGATCTAATAGATAAAATATAACATTCATATAAACAAAGTCTTAAAAGTAAGCTCTATTCATTGACATTTAAGCTTTAAAAATAGGAAAGTAATTACTACCCCAGACAAATTTTGGTATTTCTATTTCCAGAATTTTGGCTTCATATCCAAAATTTGAATTCTTAACTTCTTACTGAAATAGGATATGGGAAGAAAAATTGTTACTCTAGAGTCAACTAATGATATAAATATATAAATTCTAATATAGGAATTGGGAATTTATAACACATATTTAAATATACGATCATCGAACCTCAAACAATCTATTGCATTGAATTTTGACTGGGGATTTCTGGGTACAAAATATATTATCCAGTTATTTGAGCAATGAACTAACAGGGTTACCAAGTTATATTAGGCAATTTCACAGAACTCAAAGGGCAATTTAAAATTTCGCTGCTTAACCTAAATTATAAACTATAACTAAAAAGTGATAGCCTATGCCTTTTAGATCTCTTTATTAACACTTTTTCGACTTTCATAAATCAAAGACAATTTTAAATAAAATTGACTTATGTTAAAGAGATTATAATTTGTAGAAATATATAT
>NW_006436811.1:219732-220869 GCF_000325575.1 Pteropus alecto | reverse complement strand
ACACTATTTTATTGTCACCATATACCTGTAAGATTGATTCAAAGGTATGGTTACATATTTCCATAAAATAAAAATAATTTTTAAAACAATTTAGGGGACTGATATTTTAAGTACTCAAAAATAAGAGTTGAGGGAAATGTTTGATGCTAAATCCTATGTTATCCTGGATTGCTTTAGGTCACCTTTCACGAAAAAGACAGACTGAGCAAACTCATGGTAACACTCAGAGTGTACGTGCATCTGGGGTGTTGGGGGAGGGCACCTCAGGAAAACAGAAATTAGAGGAAGCGAGAAGAAAGACAGCTGAGAAGGAGCACAGGTCATAGCATTGCAACAACAAGACGATTTCTTAGTCATGCAAAAATGTCACCAGAAAAGACTTCTGAAATCAATTAATCTCAGCCAGAACATAGTGGATGAAGAGAGAGACCAGTAGATTTGTCTGTTGGCTTTTCTCCACTTCCTATCTCTTTGGCTAAAGTTCATCCACTTTAGTCACTGATCTTTCACTTCTGCTTTTGTGATTTCTGGTTCAGTGTAGTCTAGCCTGGCCAGCACTAATACGCAGTGAGTGGTCTTTTCTCAGTTGGCATTGACAGTGGGACTCCTTGGACTCTTTTTCCTTGTGGTACACTGACCTATGAACTGAAAGGATACGTTATGTCCTCTTTCTAATGCTTATTATAGTCTATATATAGTGATGGAAGAAGAAAATGATAATGGCAATAACTATTGTTGAGAAATGAAATATTGAGAGACTCACAGTAGTTCCTGGTCTGGGGCAATAATTAAATCCCTCTGAACAGACACTGAGAATCACTCTGCTTTGTAGTAATGGGAAAAGTTCATTTAGACACTCAAATTTTGCTCTCTAGAGATGGGGAACTACTTTGCCTATTGTTCTCCCGTCTGTGACCTGTTTTATGCTTGAAGTTGTTAAAAATATTCAAGAAACAGAAAAAAAAAATGAGGGCATTGATGAGCACTAGGAATCTTCATCCTAATTATCCCTGCTTCCACTTTAGCTTCCCTCAAGTCTTTTTCTTTATGGGAGCCACAGTAATCTGTGTAATATATATTATATGTTGTCATTTATCTACCTAAGTCAAACTCTTTCAATGGTTTCCTGTTGCCCAT
>NW_006436811.1:120991-218491 GCF_000325575.1 Pteropus alecto | reverse complement strand
TATATTCAAGAATAAATTCTACCTTTTCTGATGAGATTTCATTAATGGAGTTTATATCTACCTATACATTTACCATTAATATCTAGCAATAATAGGAACTGTAGGAAAAAATACTAAACACAAATCAACTGGAAACAAAAAATTTGTTTCTTTGTTTTGTGTTGTTTTCCCCTCACATAACTAAGAGAGCTTTGATTATTCTAGTTTTCAATGAAGAGAAACAATGGGCTACATATACAGCATTTATAACTTAAATTTTAATCTTGGAATGTTACAGCTTTTATAGTTCAAAATATTTAAAATTTTATTGGTGTTAGTCTGCTATTTATACATAAAGTTTGAAATCATTTTCTTCTTACTAAATCTCTTGCAGTGTAAATTCTTGTGCTCTCAACTATTTTATAAAACAAAGTCTTGAACATTTTCCCTGTAATATTAACATCCACTCTGTGATTATTCACCACTGATATCCCCATATGCTACTCCAATGGAAGCACAGAGGATTCTCTGACGGTTAAAGGGTTGAGTGTGATTTTGAATTAAATTCACTGCTCTTTTGTACATTATGGTGGCATTTATATCATGGTGACTAACATTTAAGAGTGAATTGTATTCAACCCACAGATTCAGGCTCAGAATTATTATCTACATCTGTGTCAATGTGATTCTAAGCATAGAGAAGTAAGTAAATGCTATCTAATCTGTCTTTTTGGTATTAACTGACTGAAAAACACTTTGAGAACTTGGCTCCCTGAGAGTCTTTTACAGCTCAAGGTAGGTTAATCTGAGGATTTATATAATTTCAGGCTGTCCTACATGATGATGAACCTTGCAAAAGTTTGCAGCTGTGAGAGTTTCAAAATTGATCCATTATTTCCTGTTATAGTGTGGGAGGAGATATCCTGCCTTCAGAGATTCAGTTCTTAAGGGGAAGACATCCACAGATCAGGGGCGGAAATGTGTGTGTGTTGCAGGGGACAGGAAGAAAAAGAACTAAGATGTCAATGTCCGTAAAACGTAGAGCCAGTAATTTTAAATAGGAGATTTGAACTATCATTAATGAAATTATATTAACCTGGCCGTACATAACTACATCCTATTCTTTCACACTCATCTACCTGTTTTTGCATATAAATTACTATGCCAAGAACGTGTTGATGACAGCAGCTTTGAATTTTTCCTCTTTCAAAGTCCAAATTTAATAATCAGATCCAATCAGAAAAGACCACCTGCGAAATCTTTCCTAATCTTTCAGACCCCTCTGTGATATACTGTAATAGTATTCTTAAACAATCACATTCTTAATTTATTTGGTACTGTGGTAGTTTTTCATTGCTGTTTTTTTCTCTTAGAGCATCAATTTGTAGATATACTAATACAATTCAGTACTTAAGGCATATGCCAGACAATATGTGATAAATAAACTATATTTTTTATAATCTATATCAAAATATATTTTATCCCTTAAAATTAATGAAGAAACAATAAATCCTCTGTATCATGTCTGTCTATGAATGTGTGTATATTGATGGCATTAAATTTAGAGTAATTAACATATTTCAAATATGTGAGCTATGCAGTAGAAATTATATATTTATTATTTGATTATTATTATCATTGATATCATTATTATTATATGTCTAGCCATTTAGGAACTTACTTTGAGTAAAATGAAAGATAAACTAATTTCTCCTAAGAATTTTCATGAACACAAAAGGATTCCTATTTGAAACTTGATTAAAATATCTTCCCAAGTTTTCTTGGAAATAAAACTCTTAATATTGCCATTAGGACATTAGACAATGTTTCTCTTACCTCGATTTTTACAAAAAATTTTTATCAATTGGAAATAAAATTCTAGGCAGACACTTATTTTTCTTCAGTATGGTGCAGATATTAAACCCTTATCTTCTGCATGTATTATAAATGATGACTGGCACTACCTTAATCTTTTTTTGGTACTGTAAATTGTAAATTGAATCTACTCCATTTTCTCAATTACTTCCTTCTGCTCTTTCTTTTATTGCAGCTTTGGAATTTATCCTACATACCTCATACAAATTTATCTATTTATTATAAATTATTTTTCTCTTTGTCTTGTGGTCTTTCTGAATACCTGAGTATTATCTTAAAACTCTCAATTCTCTTTTCAACTGTAGAGAGGGAAGAGATTATCTCATCATGGGGTTTTAAGTTCCGGGGCTCTATTTTTCATTCAAAGCTTGCTAATTTTTCGTTTGAAATATCTATCTCTTCTTTTTTTTTTTTTTTGTCTACTTACCTTTGATTTATAGTATCTTGCAAATTATAAAGGAAGATATTCTTTAATTAATTGCTGTGATAAGTTTTTGATTATCAAATCACGTGAACAAGAATCAGAGAAATCTTAAATAGTATCCAACTTTATTAATAATTTAAAGGATACAGGTAATTAGAGACAATCCCTCAGGTCTTTCCTGTTACATTAAAATGCATCTGGTCAAGATTTATGATGCATGTGGTACATCTATTACACAAAGGGAGGTACTTCAGTTATGAATATCTCCAATTTATATTCTGATAATTACATAGGTGATACTGATGTTTTAAGCTGCTTCATTAAGCCATAAATTCTAGATTCATAGACTATAAACAACCTAGAGAGAACAAGTGTGTCCTGCTAAAAATATTTAGTATAATCTTACTCTTCGCTTATTGAGATTTGATCAGATCTTTCTTTTTTGTCGTTGCTGTTTTTTCCTGTCTTCAGGGGAGACAGGAGTAGAGAGGGAGAATGGGAACTAACCTTTCATTCCTAATTGCATTCAACTTCCTAAATATGTTTAGTTTGTAAAACATGTTAAGTTTTGTAAAACTTGTGATAAAATTCATTTCAGTAGGCCTTAACTTATATATGTATATTTAGTTTTTTCTTTTTTCTGGTGTGTTTTTAGAATTAGATTTGTTCATTCCCTTGGAATTTTGGTTGTCTCAATTTGACTAGCAGAATTTTTTTTTCCTATTTCTCATTCTTGCTGTCTCTCTTTGGGCTCTTTCTTCTCTGTCCAGTGCTTGTGTCCATATCCTTCCATATCATTAGTATTTGGCTATATAAAGAACATTTTAGATGCTTTTATTAAAAAAGAACCAAAACCTCTATTTCTGTTTCTAAACCACAACATTCACTGTTTTATTCTTAATCTTGATTTCAAATGTGCTAAGTATTCTTCAATGAAACAATATACTTCAAACATTTTTTCTATTGGTAAATTCTATCTACCACAAATATATATTTTCAGTAGAAGGAATATATCAAAAAATAATACATAGGTCCAACAATTTATTATTTTTATTTTAATTTGTATAATTAAGCAAAATCTTAGAATTTAGATCTGACTTACCATGATGGAAATTGTTAATAATACCAATACTTGGAAAATATAACTAAGTTATTTTCCTAATGATATGAACAATTTTAAATATATTTATTTACATGAAATGAAAGAAATCAGGAAAATAATTTGAAAAAATTTAAAAACATGTTATGTGATATTCTGATTTTCCAATGTATATTCTGATTTTAGTATTTAGTATTTCATGCTACATTTAATGAAATCTTAGATCAGCAAAAACAATTCATTTTATCATAAGTAAATGAGGACAGCTCAAATTTATTATGGGTACGTATTCTCTCACAGGAAATACTATATTTGGGTATATACGTCATGTGCTACAGATTATGTCAAGAATATACAAATCAAGGTTCTTGGGTAATTGGAATCTGTTTTTCAAAAGAGAAACTTTTTATCAACTTTATTCCAATGAATTTGAATTATTTGGACTAGGCAACATTTTGAACACATAATTATTGCCGTTTGAGCATTATAGTTTGGTATTAATTCTTATTTATCAAGTGACTACTATATGCCAGATGTAGAGTTAATTATATATTGCTTACATTTCTTTTTACAACCCAAGCAAATTAGGTTTATTTGTGATTGTGACCCATTTTCCAAATTAGAAAATTGAGAATTCTAGTAGAATCGCATGTCATAAGGTGGCAAGAAAATTCAAGACTAACCCCTAACCACTGGCTATGTTATCCTTTTAATCACATTTAATGATCCTATTCCATGTTTTTGAAAACTTTAGCCAGTTCTAGAATAATTCCAGAATTTTAGAGATTCTATCTATAATTCTTGATATATAAATATGAATCTACTAGTTCTTTTTTAAGTGCTTAATTTATCATAGCGAACAGTATAAAAGTAAGTCAAATTGCGACAGAACTGTTAAAATAGCTTCTTTGTTCTTATGAGAGAAAAATATCAAATATATATTAATGCATCCATTGTAATTGTTTTTCACTATAAGTAGAAAATAATGGAAGTAGAAAACGGAGCCCATCTATGTTATTTCTTAAGGCTAAAGAACAGTAACTGGTAACATACTTTTGTTCTTGAAATTTTAGATTGTACTGAAGTAAATTTCAGATGCACTGCAACATAGCAATATGTAACTCTTGAAATATGCTTACAGTGTGAGTTGAATGAAATGAGCCAAAAAGGTTTAAAACCCTAGAAAATATTAAAAGCGTTATTAGTTAGCATGATTACCCGGCATATGGAAGACAAAAGTGTTTCTTATTTTTTCTGTACCATATTTTCTTCTTACTTTATTTACAGACTTAGTGAGGTAATGAAAAATAAAAAAAAAATAAACAGAGCTGTAGTTAATTCATAAGAATTAAACTTGTTTGAGTTATTTGTATTTCGTTATGTAATTTAGACTATAATCCATTCAAATAGTGGATAGTAAGTTATTTTCCATACATAACCTATAGCTTACGCTTAAACATTTTTATTCAATATGTACAATTATTGTCAAAGTAAAAACCTCATCTACCTTATTATCACTATATGCAAAGAATCTAATAAGAAAACTGTTATATAAAATGTGCATAATATGCACTACATTAATAAATTTTATATTCAAAAGTAATTTTTAACCAGAAAGCATTTTATCAATGTATGCTAACCATGAAAATAATGATTATGAAAAAGGAAAAAGAGGAATTTTACTAAAACAATAATATATCAGCAAAGAAATTTTCATAATAGCTATATGACTATACATATCAAATTAAAGGTGAAAAAATATCACTGTCTTTTAAATAGTTAAATTTCTTTCGTTGACTCAGGTATTTTCTGTTGACGGTGTTGGGTGGGTGATTCTTAATAAAGCTAACTCCCCTGGTGTGTATTACATGCTGTTCAGTCGATTCCAACTTCTGGCAATCCTATAAATGAATGATGTCCACAGTGCACCCCTCAAATGCCCTGCTCAGCTCCTGTAGATGTATGCCGATGAAATCAATCCATCTCATTTTGTCTTCTTCTTTTCCTGTTGCCTTTTATTTTTTCCATCTTTACTGTCTTTTCTAAAGAACCCTGCCTTTTCATAATGTGCCTGAAGTAGGAGAGATTAATTTATGTCATTTTTGCCTCTAGTGATGTTTGAGGCTTAATTTGCTCTAGGATCCACTTGTTCATCTTCTGGTTCTCCAGGGCTCTCCTCCAACACCATATTTCAAGTGAATCAATATTTCCCCTATTACCTTTCTTCACTGTACATCTTTCGTCTCTGTATACAGTAACTGAGAATACAAGGGTATTGGTCTCTAGCTTTGGTCTCTAATGACACATTATCGCATTTGGTGATCTTCCCTAATTTTTCCATTGCTGCCCTTCTGAGTCTCAGCCTTCACTCTTATTGTTTTGGCTTCAGTCTCCATTTGAATTGATGACCAAACCAAGGTAAGCAAAATCTTTAAAAATTTCCATGTCTTCATTGTCTATGTTAAAGTTGTGTATTTCATCCATAGTCATGATTTTTGTCTTCTTGATCTTCAAATGCAGTCCTGCTTGGCAATTTTTTCTTTCATCATAATTTCTTTCAAATCATTACTGCTTTCTGCCGGTAAGATGGTACAATCTGCATATCTTAAGTTATTGATATTTCTTCCAGCAATTTTTCACTCTTCCTTCCTCTGTGTTTAGCCCAGTTTTTCATATTTTCTGCATACAGATTAAACATATAGGGAGATACAAATGCACTCTTGTCTGACACCTCTGCTGAATTACTCTTCTTCAAAGGTATCACTCATCCTTTTGTCTCTTCTGTACAGATTTTCAGTATAATGTTTCCAACTTCTTTTTATTTTTTCTGTGTCAGATAATGTGCTTCCTTGTTGGTCATTTAGGATTCCTGCACTAGGTTTGATTTTTTTTTTTTTAATTTCTGGAACATTCTGGTAGAGATCTCTTGTTTTCCTTTTGTTGTTGTTGTTCTCTCCTACTTCCTTACATTGACTATTTTATTAGTACTCTTTATTTCTACATGATAGTCATTGAAAAACTGCTTTCAGGATTCTAATCCTGATTTTGTCACCTTTAACTGTTGTCCCTTGCCTATAAGCTCTATTATGCAGTCAAAACAGCTCTTTTTGAAAATTTCTTTTTATGGATATAGTAACTAAGTCAGATTTGGGATAAGTAACTTTCACTATCTCACATCACTGTTAAGTGGTAAAATAACATTTTAACATGTGCCATCTGCCTCCAAATTCCAATGTGTATAAACACTAGGTCTTACTACCTACCATTTTATTCGGGGGTGCCCATGAAGAGCACTGACTGATTGAGACAGATAAAGACAAGATTTTATGGAGGAAATGTTATGCTTCTGACAGACTCAAAGCTTCTAAACTTCTTAATAACTTTGTTGACAAAAGAGAAGACCTCTATAAATCAGTCATTGCACTCTTGCAGTTAAAAGTTTTAAAAATTATGTTGTATCAGTCATGTATGGCAGCTGATTCCCTTCCAAATATAATGGATAAGATTTAGTGGCGTTGTGAATCTTTGTTTAACTGACACTATTCACAATCTTCCAAATTATGAAGACAACAGTTGGCATGTTTTATAAATATAATTTCAGAGGGCAGGCTAGTCCATACGTGTGTGTGTGTGTGTGTGTGTGTGTGTGTGTATGTGTGATTTAAGAGCATTTACCCTGAAGGCAAAAGAGAATATACCTCTGTGCAGTATGTATTATTTTAGATTCTCATAAAATGGACAATATAAGTATTCTAATGTGTTACATGACAGTTAAAAAGAGATTAAGACCCTCTTCACCTTTCTCTTGACATTGAATTGAGTAAATTAAGCAGCAAAGGTTTTATATAAGAATAATTAGTGAGTGCTGCAGACAGACTCCCCCATGAGATGCCTGTCACCTTGATTCATTATTTATATACTTAAAAAGTAGGACAATGGAGTCTAATTCTTGCCCCTAGGTGCTCGTTTTCTACTGAACAAATAACATAACCAGAGCAACTGATATATAACAAAAATTCTTGCACACATTTTGTAATTTCTTATTATATTCTAAGAAGTTTATATAGGTCAAAATTATTTATTTTGTAGGTGAAATTATGACATTTCTTTATTAATTTCTAATTTTTCTCACATTATTAGAGAAACGAGGTAGACTATAAAGGTTAAGTTATGTTCTTTGGAGTAAAATAAAAATCAAACAGCTAGAGAATGAGGAAACACTGGAATTAGTAATTATCTGCCTTAGCAAAATGAAGTGTCTTATGTGGAGCAATTGTATTTTTCTTTCTACTGTTAACATACATGGATGTGTGAGTTTTGGGTAGGGTATATTTAAGATGAGTGTGTATAACGGGTATCAATGATTGAGCCTAAGAGCTAATAGAGATAGCATGAAATTCAACTTGTGTTCCAATTATGTTCTAATTAGTTTGTGTCTAAAGTATGATTAAAATATATAATTTCTTATATTTCCACTTGTTTGCTAAATTTCTCTGGATATAACACCCTGTATTTGCCAAGAGAAAAAAAGTTCCAAGAAATTTCAACATGTCTCTATACATGAATCAAAAGTAGGACAGAAGAGGAGACTGTGGAGGTGTTGAGATTATAGAAGGTGAGAAAAGCTCCTATGAGAAAACCTATGGCTGAAGGTACTGTGGGGCTTTCAGTATTTTACATTCAGAGGATACAAGGTAATATGCACTTTCTCTTAGGCAAGGGATCCATCTCTACAGAATGTGTGTTCCAAGGAAGCCTCTGATTGACCCTTTTCCATTTTCATATCCACTAGAGGCACAAAAATAATAGGACTTAAGCTAAGGTATATAATGTTAGGACAATTCTACAAGAAAGATCTGAAAATATGCATTATTTTTTGAAGGATGCTACAGATATAGATCTGTCTTATGAGAATTTAAATTTTTGGATATCATATAATTTTTAAAAATTTATAAAGGAAGAAATTAAGAAATAATGATTTATGACATTTTACAATACATTTTCTTTAAATATGAGTTCTCCCATCTTCCCTCCCTCTCCGAAGTAGTGGTCAAAGACTTGAAACTACCACACAGTTCCTCTCTTTAGGTTTTCCATATTTTCATTCCAATGAAATTCATTTAAAATAATATCTTTATTAGTTTAAAAACCAATGGGAGATAGCATAAAATGTGGGAGGATCTGCAATATGTTACTTTTGATACCACTTGGATAATGGTGAGACATATGATGGGGATGTTAAACACTAATACATTAAAACATTTTTATTTCTATCTCTCTTGCTATCCAGTTCCCTTATCTTTTACTCTCTTTCCAAGGTGTAGATTAGAGAAGAATTTATTCTGATGCCTAACAACTAAAATACTAGTCACATTGTTTATTTATGAAAATTTAGATGTACTCCTCAAAAGCATATAGGCTGATCCTTCAAAAAATTTGCAAGAAAATATTGAAGAAACATTTATCTATCATATACTCTGTGGTCAACACTATAGTGGATAAGAAGGCCCTGAATTTAAGGAACACACATTCTAGAAGATTAGAAAATTAACAACTATAGTACACTATGATTAATATTATTATGTGATATTTCTTTATAAAGTAATCAATATAATTATTATAATTCCGAAACATTCCACACTCCACACAAACCCTAAGTATAATACAAATGTAAGTTTAGACTTTATTATTTTAATTTAATTTGTCAGAGGGTAAGAGTTAACTTTTTAAATCTTAAAGAAATATAAGCATTTTGGTTCAGAATTTACTTGCTTATAATTTACTTACTAAGGTCTGTATTCTTTTCATATCAAAAAGAAAGCATTATAAAAAAATTCCTCATCTTAATCATATTCTCATTATTACCTCAATCTCTGCTGAAAAGATTGTTGGCCCATACTTCACCCTCCACACATGATGTGGGTCATGAGGATAATTCTATAATGAAATTGCCATATGTTTGTGATATCACAAAGTAATTAATACTAAATCAGCTGCTTCTTTCTCTGTCTGAAGATTTCCCCAAAGGTAACGACACTGAAACAAGCTGGACTCCTGTCACACCAAGATGAAGAGTTTTGCATTATTTACAAAAAACTTTTATGAAAAAAATTATTTTTATTTTTATATAGGAAACTGATATGGTGTATGCATAAAGTATTACCATTAATATAAAATAATAAATTTCCAAAATGCCATTATAACATCTGTTTTATAGAATGAGGTTTCAGAATAGAATTCTAGTGTCATTGCTTCTATAAAATATCACTAGCTACAGTATCAGTGCACAGAAGTGTAATTCAGCCAAAAAAGCCCTTTAAAGCCATTTTAAAATTCAGTCAATGTAAACAAATGCCTACTCAAATAAGAATAGATACAAATTATTTAAACATTCAGCATGCACCAGTCTGAAAAGAAGTCATCTTTTGGCAAAATGAACATATTTTTTAGTTCATGTTGTATGCTAAAATACAGTGTATGCATCCATATATATCATTTGTGGCTTAGTTTAAAAGTCACTTTTCAGCAGAGCTTCTCAACCTGTATTAACATTTCCTGAAATATGTTCTCTTAGCACTTTTTAAATCAGCATTCATCACAAGTTTTAATTATAGTATCATTAACTTAGTATCTGTCTTCCATTAGAGTGCCTGCTTCATAAAATACAGGTCCCATGTCTGCCTAAGGACTTAAAAAGTATTTGCTGAATATATAAATGAAATAATTAATAGAGGTGGTTTAATTCTGATGCAACCAAAAGGTTTCTAAACATTAAAAAGAGAGCCCTCTTCAAAATGTTTCACATTCCTTTGGAGCTAACAACTTATAGATGACATATTAAAATTCTCCCTCTCCCAGTATGTTTTGACACTTACCACTCTATAATGCAAATCACTGTAAAATAATGAAAAGTTAGCTTTGCAAAAATGGCATCAATTTTTCTTCTTCCTAATGTTTAATTAGATTTCAAGAAGAAAGAGTCTAAAGATCAAGAGAGTTATCTAGGGAAAAAGGTAGCTAAAACCAGAATATTCTGGGCCCATAATGTCAATATTTTATTGATCATTGGAAAAAGTGGAAAAATTTTTAGTTGACTTCAAAACGTCATTTTATAAAATAAACTTTATTGATATATAATTTACGTACAATAAAATCAACTTATTTTAAATGTAAATTCTATGGGTTTTGACAAGTTTGTACATTTTTGTATATATTATTAATATATTCATCACCACAATCAAGATATAGAGACCATCACTCCAAAATCTTTTCTCAGTTACTCATATCACTGACCTGAGGCCCAATTGCTGGGCTGTATGATGAGAGTATTTTTAACTTCGCAAGAACCTGCCAAATAGGAAAGGGATAAATGGAAGAAAAAAGGATATTTTACAAGTAGAGTTTATAAATCCATAGTCACACATAATAAGTCAGTAAAAGACTAGCCTATCACCTACAATCTTTTGGAAAAGTTAAACAAATAAAAACAATGCTAAACATTAAATGTTAAACTAACGGGCTTTCTGCCACTCTCATGGCTGACATGTCTCTCTTTATCTCTAATGGACCTGCACTTTCTCCCCTTAGGAAGCTGTAGATTCTGGTCTCGGGGAGTGCTTGACAACAGGTCACAGGAATATTTCCACCCATATAACTTGTACGTGGTCAGTTACTTGAAAACTAAAAACACTCAGAACTTTCCATTTTATCAACTACAGACTGCCTATCCTCATCAACCAACTAATCCATTCCTATATAAGTAAAATTGGGCAATTTTGTGCTCTAGAAAACATACCAGGAAAAGTCTAAACCTCTTAATATCACCTGAAGAGAATTTATTAGGTACTCTTGATGTTCCTGTACAAAAGTAAACTGAAAAGGAATTGATCTTTAGATAAATCTTTTCCAACAAAAATATCACCCATTTTCAAATGACAAGAATTACATAATTATACCTCTAAAAAGATATTAAACTGAAGTTCTTTAGAAACATCATGAATAAACAATCCTCAGACGTCGTCTGCTGACATAAGATTAGAAAAAGCAGCAAAATTCTCCTAGATACCTAAAAATCCTGTTGCATTCTCAGTTGAGAATTTTATTTTTTGTCTTATTCTTTAGCTTTCTGGTTTATAATGTATACTTTTGACATTACCTTTTCTATCTCCCTTACTGATAATAATAATGTCCTTAGGTCTGTGCTTTACTAGGAACTTCCACTACTACAAATCTACAATTTATCTTTACCAAGTTATAGTTAATGCAGCCAATTTAAAAAATTATGGGGTATTGTCAGCACATTCCAACTCCTGAAAACATTCAAATAATCAGGATATCTGCCATTAATGCTACTGAAATGAATACTGTTCAAGGATCTTCTAATCAATAAATAACTTTAAGAAATTGTACTCTGATATTTATTAATAAACATTCCTGACATTATTACTATACAGATCGACTATCTGCCCAAATCCTAAGTTTTATCTCAGCTCTGATTCTTACACATATTGTTTTTTGTAGTAAAACTACAAATCAGTACAACTTAAAGTTGAAAATGTATTCATTTCTTGACATTTTCAGGAACCTATATATATTTAAAATGTTTAATTTTTGAAGCAAAAATTAAGAGTGATATTTACTTCTTTAATGGGAAACATCTGCTTATTTTTGAAGTATAACATTTGATTCTGAGTCTTGACTTGAACACAGATTCATTTTCCACTTACATAAGTTGATTTCTATTCTTGCTCTTAGAACTTGATATAGAAGGTAAATGGTTTTCACAAATGTTTGCAGGTGGAAACAACAGCAATTTTATTTTTTTTGGTGGGGGGAGTTCAATAAATAGCAGGATTGCCACAGAAACCCCTAGCTTACTACGGACAAAACAGTGTATAATCTTTAGCATATAATTAGTCTGAATCTCACAAACTTATCCCTCTTCTAGGAAAGGAAAATTCTCAAAACGAGCAGGAGATTCTCAAAACGAGCAGGAGATTCATAGAAAGAGTATTTTTCTTATAGTCACTCACTTGTGTTAAAAGAGGGAGAAAATAACTGTTATATCTTGTTTTCACTTCTTGCTGACAGTTCTCAGTATAATTTGAAACTCGCTGATATCTGTTTGCACTCTCAAGCTTAAGCATCAATGGAAACATATAAAGATTTAAGTCTCCAAAATATTTTTTTCAAATATCCTTCCCTTTTTAAACTCAAGAATCATCGCTTGAAATAAAAACATTTCTCTGGGGTGTCACAGAGACCTATGCAAATAGTTCAAGTGATATAAACATCTGTTAATTGGGCTAGTTTCTCCAGCTACTCTTCATTTTCAAAGCACTTTGGGAAATATGGCCTATCTTCTTTTGTGAAATTGCTACTACAATTCATCTTTCAACTTAAACACCTTAAGAACTTGAGGTCTCTTTCTCTGATAAGCCACTGCTGTCTACATGTAGCAGACAACTTAGGTTCTCTTCAGGTTTTCATACAGTTTTTTAAACATTCTTGAGTAAAATATTTTAAAAATAAAGTTAACCATTTATTGGCATTATCTAGAACTATTTCCTTTCAACTACAAAAGTTTAGATACTGCATCTTGGTGGGAAAGGATGTATTATAATAAAGTCAGGAGTTTCTTTTTTATAAGTGAGGCAAAATCTCTCCAGAAACCACACATCCTTGTAAATACTGATGGGGGAACAGAGTTTGCTACCCCAAAATATGCCTTGTTGGGATATTTTATGCCAGTTGTTTTTCAGAAACAAAAGACTAAAGAAAAGCCTTTTACCTCCCCCTTACCTGCATAAAGGAATTCAGATAGAAAAATCTGCTTCAGAAAGAGAGCTCACCCTAACATAATAGGAACTAAATGTGGCAGACAGGGAGGAAAGTAGCAAAGCCCCATTGTTTCTGGGTTCTGGTGCTCTGAAAGAATTTGTTCCAAGGATTTGATCTTTCTCATCTATTGTGAATTTCCTACCTTCTTTTCAAAGTTCAAACCACTGTAACTCTTTCTTAGCTCAAGATGGCACATAAGCTTCAGCTGCCCCACTTGTCCTTGGGCCCCTCATCCTTATGGAACCTCTGTTATGCACATATGTAACAAATTTGGTTATTTTCTTCTATAAATTTGTCCCATGTCAATTTGATTATGACTAGCCAGAAGAAAGATGATAGGAAAGAAGTGAACTATTCCCCTCTCCAACAATTCAAAGATAATAATTCCAAGACAAACATTTTGTTTCCAGATAGGTAGACAAACTGTTAAATATATCTTGGTATTTGCTTCTTTGGGGCACTTATTTGTGGCAGACAATGTTGTATTGAATTTCACCACCATTTACAAATCTGACAAATACTGTGGCATGGCATTTATTGGTGAAATCTGTTGATTTATCAACCAAGACTGAGAAGATGCTGTTTTCAGTTTATTACATGAAACCTTCTACCTAAGATGACATGTCATCAATACCCTGTTATATACAACTGTTTGTGGGAGGAATCTTTAATTTTTCATTTTGCATCTTGCATTAGCATTCATTTGCTAACATTTTGCATGCTAGAATTATGAGGTTCTCACTAGACATTTTTGTAAATTCTGTACCAAAATGGTTTGCTTTTTGAGTCTTTTCACTAAATGTCCCTTTTTTAAACAAAAGCTTTTCTTTGTTATTTTTTGAGAGTCTAATAATTATATAAAGCAATCAAAACTTTTATTTGGAAAAGTGCTGTGATTTTTAGCTGTGTGTCTACTTAATTGTTGGAGCCATTGCTACTCTTTTAAGCTGTTTGCCATGTACAACACACAATAGAATAGGGCTTCTTGGCTACTAGTCCATGTAAATCCATTGATAAGTGGCTTTCATTGCAAGGACTGATTTTTGTACGTGTGGTCCTTGTGGTACTAACTCTGTGAAATGACTCAGGAAATTGTTATTCTTAATCATTGAACTTGTGAGAATTGTCTGTATGCCTAGACCTAGAATTTTTCTTATTTCATCCCCCATCTCATTATTGCCTGTTTCTTCAAAGGGAAACTTAACTGCAACAATAATTTCCATTTAAAAAATCCAGTTCAAATAATCAAAGTAAAACAAGGGTGGGGGACCACATCATGCAGAAAGGACTTTATTTTCTAGTGAAATAGGATGCCGAAGATTGGCTTTAATTAGAAAGAAATAAAACAAAATAATGATAAAGAGAAGGAAAAATTGCAGAAGCAATGTCCTTTAACGATATCTGTGCAAAAGGAGAGAGCTTATGCTAACAAGGAGCAAAGACATTTCATCCATGATATCAGAAATATAGAGGTTATAGAAATAGATTGAGATGGTAAAGAAGTAATGATAGTTTGTGGAAATTCACTTCCAATTGTTTCCACTTCCTCACTAAATTAGGTAAAATTGTCATCAGCTATAAGTGAAAGTGCGAGGACATGTTGGAAGTTTAAGAAGAGAAAATGTGCAATTATTCTTTAAGAGAGCGGGAAGCAGACTGAACTAATGCCTATAGGCCAAAAATAAAATGGTTCATTTTTATACTTTGTGGATCTCTGCCCAAAGCTTTATCTACCAGGTACAAATGTCACAAATCTCTTGTAATTGCTCTATAGTTTTCTTGTGTTGGTTTGTTTATTTGGCCCAGTTATGATATCAGATTCATATATGCCAGCATCAAAAAATCAATTCATTAGTTTTCCATTTGATATGTGTTCTGAATCCATTTTTAAGGCATAATAATGTTGTCTTAATAAAAAATTTGAAAGAAAATATTGAAGAAACCATTTGGACTGGGACATTTATGGAAATAATATTTTATCATTTTAAAAAAATTTATAGTCTCTAAGGTTTTCTCCTTCGTGAATAAATATTTATAACTTATATTTTGAAAAATTACCCATTCATTTTTATTATAGGACATAATTTATCTTTCAGTTAAAAATAAATCCTAAAATCTTGTATCATTAGTCCTGACTCATTCTCCAGTGTTATTTTCACTAATCCAAACTGTCTTTCTATGAAATAAAGCTAAAAAATAAAATGAACACTGATATTCAAAAATACTTATTTTATATTTTGAAAATAGATAATCTAGTGAACATTGCATATACATTTAGGTACTTTGCCTATTTAGAAGTTAGCCCCATTCTGCCAAGAATAAGAAACCAAATTAAAACTATCCTTGGGTATGTTATTAAATGGGGATAATTATGAACCTTTCATGATATGACTTCGAATCCTATCATCAACTAAATCCACTGTGAAGCATGAACGATGTAACACATTTTACATTCTATAGTATATGGACACAATAAGATAAGTTACATATAGAACCACAATCTTTACTTCAATTTTGTTGCTTTTATATATTTAAACCTGACCATTAATGCACTTTAACTGATTTAATTTCCTACACAATCATATTTAATTGCTTGCCGTGTCATCTAATGTTCAATAAAGCAAAGCAATGAAGCAAAAAATAGCAGGACCTCTTGGAAAGGTTAAAAGGAACTCTGTATGAGGATGAGTGAATAACACCTACGTGCTAATTACTACTGAATGGCTGAAGCTCATAAATAGTGAAATCTTTCACTAACTCTATTATAAGTTTAGATTTAATGTGGTCAGGTAAATGAATAAAACTTAGCAGTCATATTACCTCTTCCGGCTTCCTTCTCCTACTTATTAGAGTTTTATTCAAACAATGTTTTTTTCAGTATTAGAACTGTATAATACAACGCTATGTATATTTTTTTAAAGTTCTAGAAATATAATATAAAGAATGCATAACATTGAAAAATATCATAAGAAAACACTTTCTATTCATTGATTCAGGAAACTTCTTGAAACATTGTGGGCATATCTTTTAAAAATAGTTTTAAAAAATTGTGTTTCATTATAATTTATTTTCTTAATCCCCTCTACTATTTCAGCCACCTGGTTTTATCTATCTATCTATCTATCTATCTATCTATCTATCTATCTATCTATCTATCTATCATCTATCTATTTTTGCCAATTTTTTCTCACCAGTCTTATTGTCTAAAATTAACATCATTTATCATTTTAAAAATTTTATTTCATATCAGTTTTCATGCATCTACTCTCCTGTTTAATGTACTCCTATTTAGAAATAAATGGTATGCTTAGCATGGTAGTAATGAAACCTCATAAAAGACATTATTGAAGGTATCTGCACCAATATCATAAACTGTGGATAGAATAGGCATTTTATTTTAATATATATTTTTTAATTTTAAATTGTAATTGACTTACAATATTTTATTGATTTCAGATATACAACATATGATTTGACATTTGTATAACTTATAGAGTGATTACCCTGATAAGTGTAGTACCTACCTGGCATCATCCATAGTTATTAAAATATTATTGTCTACATTCCCTATGCTGTACTTTATGTCCCTGTGACTGTTTTTATAACTGGCAATTTGCACATCTTAATCCCTTCCCCTTTTTCACAGGGTGGGTATCTTAAACTGTGTTGAAGCATGGGTACAATTTAAATATTCAAAGAAGAAGAATTAAATATATTTCAGAAAGTAGATACAACATGGAAAAGTTCTTGAAATTGAAATTTTAAATGGTGTATAGATGAAATACTGTGCATATGAGATTAACTTTAGTGGACATTTGTATTGTGAAATGAAGAAATGGTTTTGAATGTGTAATGTGCGAGAGTGTAATACGTGTTAAATGTCAAACAGTGTTTGGATATTATTCTGTAGTCAGTGATTTAAGTTTTCAAGTTATTAAGACATGAAACCAGAATAAAAAAGTATATTTTAAGACAATATATTTGGACATCTTGTGATGAATATCTTACATCAATCACAAAAAGTTTGTGTACTTTACTTATGTAGTTGTGTCCTCTTTTAGGAAGCAAACAGAGGGACTGATATGATGCTGATGAAAATTATAAGTATCTTACTAAATGAGGATATTTTGATCTTTCTTTACAATGTGAATTATATCATTTAGTAAGTCCATTACCCAGAAATGTTGGTAAGCTCTTTAAGATATAAATGGTTTTAGTCAACATAGTTTTTGTAGTACTTGGGTACAATGAAATAAATAAATTACAGAACTTCCAAGTATTATGCAAGTCATATAAAATAAATCATTTTGCAATGGCTAAAAAACATTAAAAAACAATTTTAAAGAAATTCACTGACTCCAGTTGTTATGGTTAAATTTTATGTGTCAATTTGGATAAGCTATGGCCAGAGCCTGAATGTCTACCTACCTCCACTACCCAAAGTCTTATGTTCAAACTTACTGTCAAATGTGAGATTCTTTGTGGTGGGGCCTTTGGAAGGTGATTTGGTAGAGCCCTCATGAATAGGATTAGCATCCTTATAAAAGAGTCTGACAGAGATCCCTCACCCCTCTCTCTTACTATGTGAGGATACAGCAAAAAGACAGCCCTCTATCAATCAAGAAGCAGGCTTTCCTCAGACACTTAATCCTCTGGCACCTTACTCTTGGAGTTCTCATCCTCCAGAAGTGTGAGAAATATATTTCTGTTGTTTACAAGCCACATGGTCTATGGAAATTCTGCCCCAACTCTTACACAGAAATTCTACCTGAGTTTCATCCTATAAACTTTGAGTTTGCCAGCCCCCACACTCCCACAATCATCTGAGCCAATTCCTTAAAATAAATCTCTTTATACACATGCATGAACACACTCACACTCATACATACCCACACCCCAAATATCTTATTGGTTATGTTTCTCTGAAGAATAATTATTGATATACCAAGGTTCACTTAAATTATCTTACTTAAAACCCTACTTAAAAATATGAAGTGATATTTTTATATATTAACAAAATTTTTCGTTAATCTATGTTGATTTATCTGTATTAAAATGCTACTTCAATATATATAAACAAAAAAGAAAACCTCAGGATAAATTACATGTCACAATAACATACAAAGCTAACTTTTTAACAAATAATCAAATAAAATGTAATATATTTAACAACAAATCTTTATTGTAACATTTTAATTTTCTGAAGAAATGACAATGTTAGAATGTATATATATACATTTATAATATTTTACATATTTAGTTAATTCCTCTTAAATTAAATATTGTGTTGATTTGTGTATTGCATCTTTTCTGCATGTTAAAATTAATTTATTTAAATCATATTCACTATTTTGATATCGATGCTCCTTTTCTGTTCCATGATCCAAGCCAAAGGCCACATTAGTCAGCATATCTCATTAGCTTCCTCTGGTCTATGATAGTTTCTAAGTCTTTCACAGTTTTTCATGACTGACGGTTTGGAAAACACCAATCAGATATTTTCTATAAAGTTTCTCAATTGTGTCTGTCAAATGTTATTCTGTCATCGCACTATCCTTCTCATACATCTTCAGTTTTTCCTGCTGCAACCTAATATCAGCTATTTCTCCAAAAAGCCTGATTTCTTTCATTGGAGAATGATACTTAGAAACCAAGATCTGGGTTTGGGATGTGCTCATTGCTATTAGGGTATCACTTCTTCTAGACTGTCTTGGTGGACAGAGCCAGGAAATAAACATAGGTATACTAACCCATGTATGTACATATGATTGTGATTATTTCAGTATTTTTCTATCTGTATGTGTGTGTATACACACACATGTATATAAACTTTGAAACTTTCATAAATATAAAATTATTCCCAAATTAAAATATTTATAATTTACAAAGTAATCCCCACAAAACTATTTAAAAGAAAAATTTCCTCTGGGTCAACTACAATCAGGAATTCAAATTCTTTCTTTTTTCTGAAATTGTTCTTGTCAAGGTTAGCGACAAACTTGATCTGCCAAACTCACTGGTCATTTCTTTGTCCTTATCATATTTAAATTATCAGTAGCACTTTACTTAGTTTCCCATTCTGACTTTGTATCATGTTCTTGTTAAGGTTTCCCTGATATCCATGCTCTGAGCTCTGCTATTATCCCACTGGATGCTCTTCTCAACTAATTCTCTGACTAATTTTCAGTTTTTTGTTTTTGGCCTCTCCTTATATACTACCAAGAATCACTAAAATGTAAGCAGAAATTTATGTTTGTATTGTTCACTTAAGATAAGTAACAGTGAGTAGCAAAATTCTGGAGACCAAAAAATATTTATTATATAAAATTTTATGAATATGAATAGAAGCCTAATCTGTGAAAGTATTGTTTTCTAAAATGCAATGTAGTGACTTGAGAAATTATATATTTTAGGCTACTGGAATTGAGTGTGCCAAATTATCTAGAGGAATGAATAAGTCTTTACCAATCATGGTGCCCTAATTTCTCTCAGAGAAACAATTTCATCCTATTTTTATGTCCAATACAAATCTTGTGCCTAAAAGAGTGTCTTGGGTATAGCAGCTGCTCAATGTATTGTTAAATTAATAAATAAATGCTTAAGCAGGTACTTTGTTTTCCTCCTTTGTGTTCTCAGATTATAGAAACCTGAGCTATGAAGTGAGAGTTTAGGAAGAGAGAAGGGAGAAACTGATATGATCTCCCCACGGAGGCATTATCTTTTGTAAGAAACCGAAGCATTAAACCCATTATTTGTCCATATAATATAAATATACTATTGCATTTCTTTTAATTTTACTAAATTAATATAGTGGAATTAAATGTGTTAGTTTTCAACGCTTCTCAGGTGACATTTAAGAGCCTATATTGTTATGTTAAAGAAATTTTATTTTAATAACCTGAAAGAGAGAATGTATGTAAGTAACCTTATTTGAATGACCTTCATTGGCTTAAAGGGATAAATTAATACAGAAGAGCCTATTACCCCAATCTGACAAAATAATATTTTAAATATCACCTAAATGTGTCAGAAATAAATTGCCTTTAAGAATTGTCCTCACAATAAATTTTCAACGTACTTTTAAGGAAAAATATTGCTTTAGGTATTCTAATATATTTTCTAGAATGTCACAAGATGCAATTAAGTGCTTCTACTTAATAACTTTGTTCATTGGACAACAGTGGGTAACTGGAGGATATTATAAAAATGTTTATCATTGTCTATGAAATTAAGGAATTTAGCAAGTAAAACTAGAGACAA
Source organism: Pteropus alecto (assembly GCF_000325575.1). Lineage (NCBI taxonomy): Eukaryota > Metazoa > Chordata > Mammalia > Chiroptera > Pteropodidae > Pteropus > Pteropus alecto. The sequence goes on along the minus strand of NW_006436811.1, from coordinate 198,014 downwards.
AAATTGTTTGTTCCTATCTTTCTCTATTTCTCATCAAATCATGTCTGATTATAGTTAGATTCCCTAGTATTTAACTATTATTGAATGCAGTAATGAAAGAAGCCATGTAGATACTTAATTATCCACACAGTGGGTGTCCAATGGAGAAGCTTCTTTTTAACCTTTTCCTCTGTGATAAGATAATTACTGTCTGGTGCAATTGCTGCTAATATAAATATTCACTGATTGCAAACTGTGGCCTAAAGGCTGTTACTGATAAAAGCTTCTCTGTGACCCTGTGGGGGTGCCATTGCTCACTTCTAAACAAATAAGGCCTCATCAACTAAAGAACCACCAGTGTTTCCATATCCAAAAAATTTAAATAAAATTAGAAGATAATTTCTGGTAAAACATTATGATTCCATTTTACTAAATTAAATATTCAGTAATGTTTCTTACTTTTTATTTAAAAGAGACCCAAATCATCATCCATGAGACTATAAATCGGTGTTAGGATGATTACCCTGTTATGTTTTCATAAATTATTTTTAAAATTAATGCAGATTCTTCTCTCCAGGTAGTATTTCTAACTATCTATATTGTGTTAGGGAATGTTTCTTTACTCAGAGTTGTGGTATCAATTAGAATTTTCTTAATATACTAAATATTCAGCAAAATATTGATGATGAATACCAACAGATGGGACTTGTGTGCTTCATCAATTTAGTGATGAGAAATATTAAAGATTTTGACCCTTAGAGGTTTCACAGATTTTTTCCAATCAAAAGATAAAAGTTTGTCCAGTTTGAATTTTATGCAGTACAATAATATCTTGCTCAAATTCCTTGAACTTTTAGTTCATTAGGTCTGAATTTGTATTTCTTTGAGACTTGGAATATGCGATTCAAACTTTTTATTATTCATCTCATTGTATTGGATAACAAAATGTGTACTGTTATGGAGCTCAATTGGTGAGAAAGAATATTTTTTGTTCTTTGACTTTTTGGTACAGAATACTTGTTCCAAAGGAAACACCATTGCTTTCCATATCTGTGAGTAAAGCAGACTCAGAATCAGATGCTAGTATAGTTCCTTGGTGGGAAATAAGTAATAGGAACTTGATAAGGAATAGGTATATAAAATAATAAAATTTCCTTATCTCCCAAATTCTTATAATGTGACTTTTGCAAGTATTACTGTAAATTTAGCAAATGACATTTCTGCATGCTTTTACTTACTGAACTTAAAATCCTATTCAGAAAGCACTACTTTTCCTGATATCCTCTTGAGTTGTGGTTCTTTTCTCACAACTTAACTGAAGATTTTTGGATCACTGTCCCTGTTGTCCCCCGTTTCTTTTGAAAAGTTATTCATTTATCGTCACATAAAAAAAATCCAGTAAAAATACCAACAGCTCTGTTTTGGGATGAGATCCATGCCATTAATGTAAACCTTTTTTTTTTTTTCCCTCCAGATGTCAACATTTGTTATCTGCTGATCTCTCAAAAATATTAAAAAATTTAGTACTTGATTCAGTTTTTTTCTTCATCCATTCTTGTTATCAAAAAGAATAGTTTCTACATCATGGACTCAGTTGCTTGATCAACTCATTTCTTATTATTTTCCCTTTCATTGAAACTCTACCCCTCTCCTTTCTGGACTAACTGTGGAATGTATCATTATCAGTATTTATCACTGCTGCACTGCAAATTCAATAATTAATTTATTCATTCCTTGATGACTTTCACTCCTTTAGATTACTTGTTCAACTACTTCCATTACGGCCACAATTAAATCTTTTTCGACTTTCTGTCATTGGCAGGACTAATTAGCATCATTAGTGAGCTCTCTCTTTTCTTCATGTCTCATGCATACCAATTTTCACAGTCAGAATTTTCAATAAACCTTAGATTCTATTTGTTTTTTCTATCATTTATTATACCAGTATGGTATAAATCCAATCCCAGGCTGATCCAATATATCCAGCCATTACCTATTCTGGGAGAAACTCATCTAATAGAATATATCAGTTTCATATAAACTCAAAATAACTAGAGCTCCAAACTAAAAAAAAAAAAAAAAAAGTAGTCTATAGTTTTTCCAGCCATTTGACTATATTTTCCAAAAATTTATTTTAAACTATCTCTTTTCCTCTTTTCAAACCTTTAACTCTTACCCCATGCCTGCTATCTCATCCATTTCCTGTATTCTTACTCCTGGATGACTTTAGGTAGTACTGTTAGGTAATAGAGTATATCATCTCCTTCAAGTGGTATAAGTAACTTACTCACATCCTATTACATCACAGAAAATAATATATACTCTTCTTTTTTGTAGTAATTTTCTAGTTTTAGATTAATCATTTTAAGTTGCCACTTCTAGTCAATTTGAGTTTTCAACTCAATAAATTCAAGATCATTCTTCCTTTTTCATTTTCTTCTCCTTTCTTTCTGTAGATAACTTAAGTTTTTTTTTGATAGAGAGAGGGGATTCTATGCTATCCCAGAATGTGGATGGGCTACACTGACCACATGTAGCTGTACTTAGCTCATCTTGGGCATTTATTATTTGTCAGCAACCAAAGTTGAGGTTGCTGGTCCAACTACAATCTCTGTTCACAGCAGTGATGTGCTATTCATCTTTCTTGCCCTAACCCTTCTGCTACTTTGCTCTCCATCAACTATCTCAGTATTTTTATGTCCATTTTGTTTTCTGATAAAAAGTACGAAGCAACGCAATCTGCTACTACTTTCTCTTATCCTTGATAACCAAATAGCAGCCCTTTTGCTCAGGGCTTTCTAAATTTATCTGGAGGTTCTTTAATATACACACACTGACCTTCAACACACATGCATGTGCACACACACCCAATCAGCTAAATCTGGGGACACTGGAAGTGAAGAGATACAGGGGCTCTCTCTCAGGCATCCACTGCTCTATAAATTGTTTCTATTGATATTCCATGACTTTCTGTGTTTCCTTGATCTGCACCTCAAAATCTAAAAGCGTTAGAGCAAAAGAACATTTTGAGGTTTTTTATTTAGGACTTAAAAATTTAAGTATTTTCAGCTGGGTAAATAAATTTATACTTGTGTCTGCTTGAATGAATATAAGATATACTGTGGATTGCTACTTGGAATCTGTTAAGTCTCAATAGTTAAAAAATATGTATTCGCTTTGTCTGAAATTTTCAATTCAGTATCTTCATCTGCCTATAGATTAAATATTCAGCTATATCGTTATAACTCATACACTATTCTACTCCAATATTGCACTCTTTCATAATTATTTGACTTTGAAGAAACACATTCTATTTCTGGTTGGTCCAATTATATGTGTAAACTTCCAGCTGTGTAGGTTACTCATACATTGTTAAGAATTATTAGGGGGAGAGGAGTGTATGTCTGTGTGTGTTTAATCCTGAATTCTGAATAGAAAACATTTATTTTTATGTTTTAAATTCTAACTATATTAATAGCTTTAAGATCACTAAAAAACAAAATGATAATTTGAATAAAAATAAAACGTTTTTTTTTTTTCCCCAAAAAATAAATGAAAAAAATCATTGGCTGCTTTAGATTAAATCTGATTAGACTTTGTTTTCCTATTCTATTGCATACTTCATGTCAGAATGACTATGTGAATTTCAAATATGAAACTGTGTGTTGAAAATAAGATTTTTATTCTTGGGATGTTATTAATAGTCTTCCTTTGCCCTTGGAATATTTATCTCTATTATCTTAGTGACTTTTTTTCAGAATAATGAGGAAACTTTAATAATCGATAAAGTATATCTGTTATGGGCAGAATTTTCCAAAATCCATATGCTGAAGCCTTAACTCTAATGTGAATTTTGGGGGAGATGGGGCCTTTAGGGAGTTTATTAAGATTAAATGATGTCATATGGTAAGATTCTACTCCAATAAGATTGATGTCCTCATAATAAAAAGAAAAGATACCAGATTTAAGTAGACTGAATCATAAAATAACAGCAATAGCAATATTGTGTGAATATCAATAATGTGAACAGTCAAAATTAAAATTAATAAAATTATAAAAAAGAGAGAGAACACAAGTGGATGTGCACAGACAGAAGGTAACGTGACTACAGAGTAAGAAGGCAGCCTTCGGCAAGCCAGGAAGAGAATCCTCACTAGAGACCAGCTTTACTGACACTGCGATCTTGAAAATCTAGCCTCTAGAACTGTGGGAAAATCAATTTCTCTTGTTTGAGCCACTTAATCTATACTATTCTGATATGGCACCCTAAGCAGATTAATACTATATCTTTCCATAAAAATTTCTAGAAGGAGAACACTTTGCAGTAAAATATGAAATGAATTTAACCTCTAAAATTCTGAAAATATATAGTCTTGTTCCAATTTAGCTCTGGAACTATTTTGGACTCCACAAAAATAAACAAAATAATAATGATATTATTAAACAAAAGGAAGATTATGTTCTCATCTAATTTATGCTTCATGAAAGAAGTTAATGAATTTCTGCCTAAGCATAACTGAATGAAGATATTTTATTAATCTATTTAATTTATCTGAGATGTATTAAAATTGAACTGAGAACTCTATTTTCACGTCTCTAGGAACTATAAAAAAAAACAGAAGAAAAACTGTTACTACATCAGCACAGAGTATATGTGATTTAATTCAATATAAACAGAAAAGGCTTATAAAAAACAGAGTATAAGCACTCACTCACTTCTTAAGGGGCCCTGTAACTCACTTGACATCCCTGGTTACTCTATAGTTCAGTAGTGTTGCCTAAAGGAGATGTTTGACTTGGACTGAGTTGTCCCATTCAAAATGGTTAAGTCAAGTGCTCTTTTTCATCAGAGAAATATGTCTTAATATAAGAAAAAAAGAATGCCATCTCAGTTCCTTGTCCTTTTTTCAACATCTTAATATCTTCAACTTTGCTTAAAACTTTTCTCATTATAATGATTTCGACCACATATATAGGTCATATTTATGAGAATATTGAGCAACTTCAGTTTCCCCTTTATTTGGCCTCTTTGCCTCTTGAGTCTAACATACAAACTTTAAATCTGCTATCCTTCCTGGATGAACTAGAATATGGATAAGCAAGGATGTTTACATTATAGCTCTTGATGACAGGATAGAATACAATGTTGGATACTGTGGGTAATGCAGGTAGAAAACGGTTTCATCAGGATAACCCATGGTTAACAGAAGACATGCTGCCAGCAATATCTCTTATTTGAAATTGATTATGGATTTTAATCACACATACAAAAAAAATCATCACAGCAACACCTAGATTAATGTTTGATTGAATATCTGAGCATCGCATCAGAGCTAAATTGACACAACAAAAGATTGCCGTACTTTCAGTATATTAAGGTTCACCAAATGTGAATTCGTGATCTAATTACCACATCATCTACTTTGCAATTGAGGTGAGGGGAGGGAGAACTCATTACCAATCAGTATCAAAACTTTTAATATTTGAAACAAAAGAAGTTTGATTATTTCCAGATTTGTAATCTCTTATCTGGGCCTTGGTATGACATAACTAAGGGCTCTTTGCTTATTGGGTCACACATCCATCAAGGGATGCTAGTGCCAGTGGAAGAAGCCGTACCTACAGGAGGGGCACAAATGTGACTGCTGTTGCCATTTGCTGGCACAGGTGAACTCCATTTGTACAGGTCTGCCTGCCCTGGCAAGGATCACTGAATTTTGGATTGTAATCAGTTGTCGACATCAGCACCACATAACTAGTATGATCTAATTCTCAGAGGCTTATCTAAAGGTTATAAGCTATGGATTGAAAGACAGAGCAATAATGTTCCACAAATATGGATACCCCATTATACAGCTATCTCTATTAACGTCTAGATAAAGTCATCAAGTTCAATGTAATGACCAAAATTAAACTGAAAATCACCTCATTTACAATCTAGTGGCTAAAACTTCAGGAAAAGTTAAAAATACAAACACTTCCTGACCAAAAAAGTAGGTTATCAAATAAAGGTAGTATAGAAAGTGTGATTTTTAACTTCATATCAGCTGAGGTAATAATTTCTTCTGGAGGTCACATTTTATCTCTTTGTTGAGTAGGTGTGAACTATGCTGATATACAAGTGTCCTATTATTTGGTAACTTAAGAGCAGAGATCAAGTTACCCAGCAGTTTCAGCATGAAAAAATATTTCACCAAAGGCCTTAATTCCACATGCTGGTAACTAATTAGATTTATATTCTAGACTAAAGAGCATTACAGACAGCATATTATCCTTTAATATTAATGGTAATACTTTCTTTTATTGTAGAGATTTCCAAACTGTTTTAGTTTGCAACTTTAGTTATTCAGTATTTTTTTTTCCGCCTTCCCCTTAGGCCAAAAGAAATACCTAATGGTTTTGTTTATTAAGAAATTATATTCAGTCTACTTACATATAATTGTGTTTTAATGACTAAGCAGTTTGAAAGAATATTCTTGAATTTAAATAAAAATATTCTTAAAAACTACAATTACTAATGGGTGTGTTTTGGGGGATGACACTGTTAAGAATCAGATTAGACATTCAACTTTCATTTCTCATTCCATATTAATTTTCGCATGGTACTTACTCATTTTTTATCTCAACAGTTGCTGAAAATTCAGCTTGGCGAAGATATGATGTCAGTAAAACAAACGCAGCACTATTTAACATGGAAAATATAAACTACACTGAGCAAATATTTTATATACTTCTCCACAGGTGTTGACTGCTACCACGTTTCCCTTGAATATTTAAAATATTGTGCTGTGTTCCTGGAGTTTGCTAAAGACCCCCAAGGAGCTTCAGTACACACTTTTGGACCAGAGGTCTTATTCATCTGATATTTCTTTTTTTTTTTTCTTTTTTTTTACTGTGAGTTTGCTATCTTATTAGCCAGTTTTAAAAATATGGCTCTTAGGTCTCCAAAGTTTAGTATCCCTCTACTAGGGGAAGATACTCCAATCGTACACAGTAGCTATACATATAATAATTTTAAATTTGGGGAAGGCAAAAACTAGTGTCTCTTTTCCTATGTTCAGTCTTATTAACAAAACTCTAGCTGTTGATTTTTTTCCTGTAAAATGTTTATATATTTTCACTCTAATCTATAATGTTCATCCCTACCATTTTTTAATTGCCAGTTCATGTTACAGCTCATTCTCCAGTGGATAATTATTGTACAAGTTATTCAAGTTAACCTGCAAACACTTCTAGTATAAACTACATAACTACAAAAGATCTGACAATCATCTCTACAAGAAAATGCTTATACACAAAGATCAAGTGTGTTTATCTTATTGATACTTCAAAAACTTTTGAAAGCCTTTCATCCTTGGACACATTTTCATTTATTTCAATACACACTGATTGCATATCTAGTAAATGTAAGAGAATTTTATAGTCATTCTGATGAAATACCAAGAAAGATGTTTTTCCTTGAAGATCTTAAAACGTAAATCAAATTTGTGCATAAGCCTGAATCAAATTAAAATGCCAAAAGAAGCTTTATAAGCAATGTGAAACAGTGAAGTCACTCAGAAGCTGACGATCATCAGCACTCCAACAACCTTAGATCCTAAGTGGTTTGCTTGCTTTTTGAAAAATGAAGGCCAAGGTCACGTTTTTCTCCTCAGTCCCTCAGTTGTGTTTTGTTTCTCTGTAGCACCCCGTAATTCCCAGAGAGAGAGAGTATCTGCCCATCTTCTCATATACGTGACAATTCTTTCCTATCCTTGGAAGGGAAATTCCCCACTGTCTTTAAAAAAATGACTTTAAGAATATATGGAACTTGAGATAATCATGCTAAGTGAAATAAGCCAGACAGAAAAAGAAGAAAATCACATGATATTACTTATATGTGAGATATAAACCTAAAAGCAACAAATGAACAGGACAAACAAACAGAGACTCATGGACATGGACTATAGACTAGTGGTTACCAGAAGGTAGGGGGTGGAAGAGGTGGGTGGTAGACGGGGTAAAGAAGGTCAAAAATGTGGTGACGGAAAAAAATCTAACTATGGGTGGTGAATATACAATGCAATATGTATGACTTACCATTGAAGTGTACAGATGAAACTTACTGGATTTTGTTAATCAATGTCACCTCAAAAAATAATTAATCAATTAATCATAAATAAATAAATATAAATAAATAAATAAAATAATGTATGGAAAGAATTTTCATTCTTTCCTATGTATATACCCTTATATTAAGATATGCTGGATTTTCATGACTATGAAGTAATACTGTTTTAATTTGTTACCTGGACATTAAGAACTGTCAAGTACTTACACTATGAGAATATAGCCTTCTTGTAACACTTACCATACTGTGTGAATGGTCAGGTAAACATTTTATAGTTTATTTTGCTTATGGTTTATTTTTTTTCCTGCTCTTTGATAAATCCCATATATTCTAGGGCCATGCTTCCCAAAGAAGTAGCACAAGGTGCTGGAGTCATACAACATAGGTAAGCTTAGGGCAAGAGATGTTTCTGATAAAGTAATAATCTAACAACAGGTAAGTAAAGGAATGTTGTAGTGTTTCTTTATATCTTGTGATTCAAGGGGGGAAAAGATAGCTTAAAATAATGGGCATCAGATATTTATGATTTCATACCAAATAAGGAACTACACCCGAAAGCACTAAAATTAGGCAACATTACACATCATATTATTTTTATTAGAATGTTAACTTAGGCCACACTATTAGCCACATTCAAGAAAGACTTTTTTTCTGGTTACGTAGCTAAACACTCTGATATATGACTACCTCTAAAAGTGTGTTATGATATTTTTAAGGTGCCATTAGGAAATGAAGCCACGAAGGCCAGTATTTTCATAAATATCTTCTCCTTTATTTCTCTTTTTTAATGTTCTCTAAAATAGATAACTATAAAAAATAGATGTCCAGAAACAATATATACATAAAATCTAGAATCTATATTGCCAATAAGAAATTATATGTTAGGAAAAAATAAGAAAATAGATTTATGTTGCATATTGTAATTAGCTGAACCCAAACCACGCAGAGAAACTAAAACATTATTATGTGAAACTGAAGTAGCATGCGAAATAATAGGCTACCTACCTGGAAACTAGAGCCAATAAGGTTTTGTCACACACACACATATCTGCATATTCATACACACATACAGGCACTTGGATGATAATCTATTTTTATCGAGATTAATCATTATTTTGTTTTGATTTTTTTTTCTAATGAGCATCATTAAGAATTTTTAAAATTATAACTGTATTTAATACCTATAGTAGGAAAACAAGAACAGTTTTAGAACAAACCCTGGGTTTGGCACAGAAAAACAAGAGTCCAAGTCAGGCTTGTCAACTTGTAAGTAATTTTAAAAAGTGATGTACCTGGATAATCTGCTTTCTGAAGCGTTCATCAGGGTCAAAAATGAGAGTCCTCAGTCAGGCTACAGACCATGCAGTCATCTATAACCAATGTAATTTTAGCAACATAGTGTATCGAATAGCTGGTGGATTTTCTAAAATAAACACTCAAACAAACATTCTAAAAGAAAAAAATGCTATAATATAGGGTACTGTCTTTCAGGGAATCGTCTGATGATGGTTCTGTCACCTTTCATTTATAAAGCAATAATATTTAACAGAAACCAAGGTCAAAGCTTTTGTACTGGAGATATAATTTGAAATGTTATGTGAATGTCAAGAGTTGGGTTTCTCTCTCCTTTTTAACGTTACTCTAATTTCAACCATTCTGCAATGAAGAAACAATATTCCACTTCCTAAACCTAACAATATAAAATTAACATTATTTTTAAGTAGGCATTTTTTATGAAATAAAGTAAAAACATTGAAGAGTAAATAACTCACATGTACACTTTGATGATTTTTTAAGTGAACAAACCCATATAACCACAACCCAAAGAAAAATGTATACTAAGCAAGTGCCTGAGAAGCTTGTCCCTTGTGTCTTTCTAGCCACTACCTACAGGAAAAGCACTAATCTGCTTCTAATCATGATGTGATAGTACATCTGTTTTTGAACTTTATATAAAATGAATCATATAATATATAATCTTTTTATCTGGCCTCTTTTGATCAATATTATGTTCATGATATTCATCTGTAATTTAGAGAGTAGCAGTAGTTATTTTTCATTGCTGAGCAACATATTACACCTCTATACTACAATTAATAATCAATTCTAATCCTGAAAAACACCTGGAGTGTTTCCATTTTTTTAGCTATTATGACAAGCGTAGTTATAAACATTCTTATGATGTCTCTTGATGCACATATACCTACATTTCAGTTGTGTATAATAACTGAGTAGCTTTAGTATATATATTTTCAATTTCAGTGGGCACTATGAAAAGTTTCCAAAATGGGCCGATTTCATATTTTCTACCAGCAGCCTGTGAAATTTCCAAGTATGCTACATTCTTGGCAAAATCTAGTAGTATGAATATTTAAAAAATTTTAGACATTCTGCTGAGTGTGTAAACTGATTTCATTTTGGTTTTAATTTGCATTATCTGGTGACAAGTGATGTTGAACACATTTTTGTCTGCTTATTTGGCATTAGTATGTCTTCTTTTTAAAAGTATCTATTGAAACAATTTGATTTCTAAAAATCGGTTTGTCCATATTTTCTTTATTGCAGTGTAAAACTACTATATATTCTGTAAATGATGTTATATATCAAATGTGCATTTGACAGTTATTTTTCCTACCACTCTACTGTTTGCCATTTTGTTGAATTGAAGGTTTTAATTTTAATTGAGTTTAGTTTATGTCTCTTACTTTTAGGTTAGTGCTCTTATATCTCCTTTAAGATAGAAAGGGAGAGTGGAGAGGTAGATGGGCTAAAAGGGGTCAAATATCAGGTGACAGAAAGAAATCAAACTATGGACAGTGAATACGCAATGCAATGTATATATATGCCTTACTGTTGAATTGTACACCTGAAACTTAATGGATTTTGTTAACCAGTGTTGCCATAAAAAAAAAAAAAAGTATCCTCCCAAGATAATAAGTGATATTCTTCTATGTAATTTTCCCATAACTTCCTTGTTTTATTTTTCAGAGTTGAATACATAATGTATATTTCAGAAAGCAGAGATGAAGTGTCGGTAATGTTCTATATAATTATCTAATAGATGAGAAACACTAAAAAAGACCACATGTTCCTTCTTTCTCTCAAACTCCAAGGTATTCTTGTCTTTTTTAAAATTTATTTTTCAATGACAGTTGACATACCATATGATATTAGTTTCAGGTGTACAGCATAGTGATTAGAAATTTATGTACCTTATGAAATGTTCACCCCAATAAGTGTAGTACCCATCTGAATCAGATGATTATACATGAGTTTATCTCTGGACTTCTTATTATGTTCCGATGTTTCGTCCTTTTTTACAGAGACAATTAAGTCTTTATTAGTGTACTTTTGTTAAGTCTTAATATATAATATGATTTCTCCAACTTTGTTCTTCATATATATTTCCATATCAGTTTTAGAATCATCTCATAAATCCATACATATGATTAAAGATGCATGCAAACACACACACACACACACACACACACACACACACACATAACCAAATACACACACTCCCTTGCAGGAATTGATATTGGGGTGCATTAAATTGATAGAGGAGAGAAAAATTTGGGGAGAATTTAAAACGTTTTAATATTGTTTCTCCCAATTTAAAACTATAGGATATTCCTTCATTCATTTATTGATGTTTTATTATTTTCTCATTAATATTTTGTAGTTTTCTGTATAATTGTCTTCTATATTTCTTCTAAGTTTTTTCCTAGATATTTAAAGATTTTTATGCTTTAAAACAATACATATTTAAATTTTAACTTTTAATTGTTTTAGCATATACATTTTTGTATTTAAATTATAGCTAATTGTTTTTTAAAATTAACTTATTAATTTAACTGTCTCTTTATAAAATGAGTTTTACCTAAATAAAGATCTCTCTGACTTCAACACCTTTGCTCCTTCAAAAGCCCAACAGGACTTTTCTATAAGCCTTTGCCATATTACATTTATTCAGCATTTGGCCAAGTATCTACTAATTGATATGGTAAACTAATATTGGAAAGTATTTAAAAGTAGCTAGGGAAGGCTGAACTATTAACGTCCCCAGTTAGTCATTTTGTTAGAGGGTATTTTTAAGTGATACTATGATAAATCAAAGGAATGACTCTATTAAAGAGACACAGAGAAAGGCTCTTGCAGGAGATATTTTCAGACACCTCAATTACCCCTCAAATCATATGTTCTAAGTGACAATTCATTCTACCTATTTATATAGCCATACCTGATTACACAATCCTACACCTGTCTAATGATCCTAATCCCCTAGTTGCTTAATTCAAATAATGCAATACAGAAAAAATATATACACTGTTACTACTTAACTTGTAGATTAATGTTACAACTACGATTTGTCAAAATTTATGTTGAAATGATGAATAGAGTGTCACATTGTATTATGAAACAGGAAGAGGCAATGAACAATATCAATTGTATATTTCGGAGCAACTAAAATATAAATGCTTTCTAATTAGCCTATACATTTTAAAATGTGCTCCTTTAACCTTCAGTGATGCTGTTATTGAAATCAAATAACAAAATGTCAATAGTCACTAAATGTTTCCCCGGTAATCTATTTCATTTATATCCTAGAAAAATATTTAGCACTATAATCTTTTGTTTTAGTACTGTTATAATGTCTTAATTAGAAAGCTAATTATAAATATTTTTAACTGATGGATTCAAGTCATAATATCCAAAAAAAAAAAAAAGAAGGCGATTCTAAGTATTTGAACAGAAGGGACATATTCTGAAATTTTAAGATAATTTCATTTTTTTCGTATGTATATAAAAATAGATTGAAAAAATTTGAATCACACAACACATATCTTCCCATATGAGATTAAATAAGGTAATGTTTTGCCATTCTATTTCCTCTCTCATACTGTAAACATCTTGTGTGTGTGTGTGTGTGTGTGTGTGTGTGTGTGTGGTCTGTTAGTGTACTCTTTTTACAATTTTGTTATTTTTTATTGATTTCATTGTTTTAAATGATGATCCCCAAGTATAGTACTAAAGTATTCTGTCCTAAGCACTAGAATGCTGTGCCTGACAGACAAAATATGTGTGTTAGATAAATTTCATTCTGGCATGAATTATAGTGCTGTTGGCCATAAGTTCAATGTTAAATGAATCAACAGTATATTTGAAATTAGGTGAACAGAAATATACAAAAAACAAGAGTATACATTGATCAGTTCATAAAAAAGTGATCAGAGTCTTGCAGAAACTTAACTCTGTATTTCCCCTAGGAGAAATGGTTTATTATTCATTAATTTTTGGTTTGCAGTTGTTTTATAGAACACAATTAGTGTGAATAAAGAGAATTGACTATATTTACTTGCAAATATATTTGTACCTAGAAAGTCAATTTGAAGAGAATAACTTACTCAACATTGTTAATATGTCAAGCATGTCAAAGAGCCATGGCATCATCTGAGAAAATAAAATAAGTTGAGAAATTCAACAGATAACTTGTTTAAAAGCTGCCCAATATGTCAATGATATCAAATAAGAAATAAAATTGAAAAGAATCATTTACAGTAGAAATACAAATATAAAATATATAGAAATATTGTTATCATAAAGTTTGAAAAAAAATCTCTTAAAACCTTTACCTGTGAAATATAACTCACTCAAAAGAATGTATCATATGTGTCTATGTGTGTGTGTATTATATATATCTATTTAAATTAAGAACTATATATCTATGTAACACCACCTGGGTCAGGAATAGAACTTTGCCAGTGTGGTCAGGAATAGAACTTTGCCAGGCCTCAGAGAATTTCAAGAGCACTTTTCAATCAGACCCTCTCTGTCCTCCCCAAAACTAAGCCCTGTTCTGATTTCCATGGCAACCAAATCTTGGGTTCTCTTTTGACTTTCATCTATTTTCCTACATTCTTTGAAATGTTAAATGTGATGATTCCCTTTCTTCCAATGTAAGTTTGGAATTCAATCTCACTTTTTATTTTGGTGGTTTTCTATATATTCTAACATTTACTACTCTTGATTTAGTAAAGATACAGTTAATTAGTACTTTCATACTACACATAATAAGAGAATCACAGAACATTTTAACTTGATTACTCACCTTCCAAATTATATGATGCTTATGTGACATTGTGCTGTATTTGTATTGTGAGTGCGTGTTTGCGTATCTTTAACAGCACGTCATTCAAATTTTTAAAAAATGAATATGACATCTGGATTTAGCAATGTATTTACCTGTACCTCTTTATTTCTTCTTGCCATTCTAACCTTGCATTTGGGATATTTATTCTGCTCAAGGAAGTCCTTCACTACTCCTTTTGTGAAGTGCTGATTATGAAAATTTCCAAACATTTTTTTTGACTGAAAATATCTTTATTTTACCTTTAATACTAGAGGAATTTTTTAAAAAAATATAATTGGAATTCATAGTTGGATATTCATTTTTAAAGCATATGGAAAATACTTTATTATCTTCTGGATTTCATTGTTGACAAGAAGATAATCTAATAGTTAATCGAAAGAAATTTAGTACTTCCAAAGTAAATAGTTTTCTTTTTCTTTATTTTTCTGCAATTTCCTCTGTTATAGTTGTTTGTGGGTTTTCTTTTTATCTATTTTGTTTGAGATTTATTGGAGTTCTTAAAATTGTGGAATGATGTCTTATTTTTATTTGATTGGCAGACATTATTTCTTTAGTTATTTCTTTTCCTGATTTTATTTTTCTCCAAAGAATCAAACGTTAGAACTTCACAATGTATTTTCTAAATCTCTTTACATCTTTTCTCAATTTTTCAATCCTTTTGTTATCTGTGCTGCATTCTAAAAGGTTTTTCATAATCGGTAGCTTTTAATTTTCACTCTAGAATTTTTTTTATTTTAAAAATTCACATCACATGTATATTTTCTAGTGCAATGCTGAATCCTCTGTTTGTATTTATCTTCTTAAGTCTGAAGTACCTGATATGTAGATTGCTAATACGAGTTTTATTGCTGGTTTTATCCATGTGTTTGTGTGGGTGTGTGTGTTTGCATATATTGGAACTCCTCATGTGCTTACTTATCTTAAATTAGGTTCTGGATATTTGAAAAACTTACTCTATTTTCTTTATGAGCATTTTTTTTTTCATTTGTTTCTGTCAGACACCAGGGACACTCTCATTCTTGTTTCTCATTATTCAAATTTTAGGACTTGATGTTTCCTGGCCCATCCAATCAACTTAAATCTGATTAAGGGAGAGCAAGTATATTTCTAGTTTTGTATTATCTCTGAAATTTTAACATAAAACACCTATTATTTTATTTGATCGTCTATCTATCCTTGTAGACTTCTGAAATTCAAACTTTGGCAAATTCATTTGCAATTTAAAGTTAGAACCAGCATAATTTTTGGTGGATAAAATGTTAAGTTGAGAGAAAGAGTAAATGCAATGTCTTTTCCAAGGCTTTGGCTTGAACCAATGAAAAGATGTTATTATCGTGAACAAAATGGAGAATACAGAAGGTTGAGAAGATTTGGGGGATAAACTTAAGAATTATGAAAATATTAACTCTCAGTTATCTAAAAAATATCTAAGTGGATATGTTGAGTAAGCAGTCAGATAAAATGTCTGGAGTTTAGGGAAAAGGCTAGGATACAGACACAAACTTGGAATTTATTAGGATAAAAATGTTTACTTAAAGCCATGGGATTTACAACATGTTTACAACATGTTGTAAAGAGGAACAGAGAATGAACACATAACCCAAGATGTTAAAGAGAGGGCTTATTTTATTTTATTTTTTTTTAATTAACATGCTAGAAATAACATCATGTTTGTACACTAGTAGGAATAATGTATTGAAGAAGCAGATATTGATGCTGCAAGAAAGAAAAGAATAAATTGCTTAATGTCCTTGAGAAAGCAAAATAGGATAGGATGTGTTATACAAGTGGAGGAGTTGGTCTTAGGTAGGATGCAAGCAATTAATTTCTTATGTTAGCAGGGAAGGAACAATATGCTGAGTCAGATGCTAGTAAGAGAATATGTATTACAAGCTTCCCTGGAAGTTCTCTTATGATTGTGATAATTTTCATTATGAAATGAGTGCACAGATAAGGAAGTGGTACTCTTCGTTTGAGGAAAAGCTAGAAAGCATTAAGTAATCATTTAAAAGTGCTAGAGAGTGAAAAAATGTATTGACAAAAATATAGTATGATTGCTTGGCAACGCTGGAAGCTCACTTGAGATTAATGATCATGAAATAAAAGCAAGGACAGGATGATTGGGCATGAATCCAGTCATTGCGAAGTAGAGACAGACTTAAATTATTGCACAATAAGTATGAATAAACCAAAGAGCAGCAGGCAGGTTGAAGATATTTAACCAAAGGTGTCATTATGGACTTTAAGGAGAAACGAGGACCTCTGAGAAAAGTTCAGGGCAAAAGGTAAGATTACTGATAATAAAAGTGATGCCCAAGGACTTGTACTGGAGCAACATGAGAGAACTGGAAAGAGAGGAGATGGCAATATCAGAGTAAGATCCTTGGAACACACTGTAGAAGCTCAATATTAATAAAAATGTAGGGTTTGTCAAATAAAAAACAAATCCAGACCTAGTAAGGAGAGACTTTTTTTGAAAAAATGATTGCAAAAGAGTGGGGAGAAATTTTTGAGACAGGTAAGAAGACTCTACAATAGGAGCTGTTGCAAAGATTTGCAGGCATTTAAGGGTTAGGCAAAAAGAGATTTTCTTTTGCATAAAGTGAACAAGGCTAGAAAGAATTCATGAGGAAGTAAGATGAAAGAAAGTCATGATAGGACAACAGATCAGAGAGTTTTACCATGAGGCTAGCCTATTTCTGGGGGTGAAAGTAGGGGAAGCAATATGAAGATCTGCTTGCTGGCTCTGGCTGAGGGTGACTGGAAAGTTCAGAGGCCTCTGAGAAGAGAATCTTAACCAAAGTTTGGCTAAGTGTTTTGTTTCTATTGATCAGTGGGGATAAGACGTCTCCACTAATTGTTTATTAAGCGCATAATAGGAATTTGGAGGGTTATGTCTGGCCTCCTCATATTGCAAATAAAGGGAGCATCTGTGAATTGTACATAAGTCTTATGGGAAGGGTGGTTGTTTGAAGAAGCTCTTTTCCAGAACACAAAGGAGGCAGGAGAGGTTGGGTTCCTTTAACTGTCATTGTTTTTTGGGAGCACGAGGTTCGGGTAAATTCAACATTGTCAATATAACAATAGCTAAATGCTCTATGGTGGAGAATAAGATTATTAAATAAGAGACATTCGAGAGACTAAATTAAAGGAATCGTGTTGGAAAACTAGTTTTCAAGGAATAAAGAGAAGTAACTCCAGTGTTGATTGATGACTGCTTAATAAGAGAATAATGAAGTTGATAAAAAAATAGCCATAATTAGAGAAGAAATACACAAAAATGCATAAAGACCTTAAATTAACAAGATAATAAAAGAGATTGATACAATGCCTACTATGCCTACTTGTTAATGGTTTTAATCTTTAACCTGCATTTGCAAAATAAACCAATAACAACAATATTTTCTTACATTCATGACTAAATTATTTATATAAATTAATTATCCTATTTCTTGTTGCCAAAAGAAGTATGTTACCCAGTTATTTGCTTTAAACTCTAAAAACAGAAAAATTGGGTGTTAGAATGTATGAAAATGATAGTTTCTGGTAATACTAAAATAAGACAACAATGTTGAATTTCTCACTGATACAGAAATTCTGAGATTCTAAAACATTTGTTTGTCCTTTTACAAAACATTGTTTTTCCATTCTTGAAAATTAGAGGTGAAAAACTTTAAAGAAAGATATATAAAACTAAGATGGTATTTACCCCTTCATATTAATTTTGTCAACATTTATCCATGGATTATATCAATCAAAATATCTCATTCTATGAGTATATCATAAACCAGAGAATTTATTATAGTCATTTGCCAGATATTTATGAAGGTCATGCCTTCACTGAGGCAGATTTGATACAATAATTTCAGCCACCTGCGTGATTGTTTCTAATGTAATCAAATGGAAAATGTGATACCGTTTTATGATGGAAAGAAAAACTAATTCACCCAGAAGCAGTGTTTCATCACAAAAACATTGTTTAAGAAGCAGATTCAAGTTCTTTGGTTTCTGAGTTAAGAGAAAGATGCTAGTTACCTTCCAGAGCCTTTTCCAGTTATTGGTGATGCAGTTGGGGTTATAATACTCTAGTGAATAAATGATCAAAAGATTTATTACATGAAAACATGTTCTGAAATTATTTTCTGTTCTCTTTTACCATAGATCCTCCAAATGATGCTTGTTTTCCTCTTTTAAAAATAGATTTAAAAATTTCCCTTGACAGATGTAAAGTAAATGTTAAATTCATTAGTTCAGTATATTATTTTACCTCCTCTTCTGTAACAATCTTTTTATGTAATATGAATTAATTTGATTATATAATCAAATATATTCTATTAATATATGTGTGTTTGTGTGTATAGAATTAAACTTAAACAATGGAAACCTGGCCTAATAAAAAAGTGATGGAAATTAATGATATTGAAATTAAAGGAAATCTTTATTATAATTAGTCATATTTTTTCTAACAATCATTACATATGATAAGTAGCAAAATTAGTCCAGTCATAAAGGGAAAATTATATAAATGCAGTAATTCATTATTAAGTCTGAAATACTAGTGATAACAGAGATAATCATTAATTTTTTTGTTTGAAGACACTATTCCCTCCAAATTTTTAAAGAATATATAAAAAACTATCTGTTTACATTGTACCTTGTATCTCTACCTAAAAATAGCATAAGAAGAAGTTAGATATTTAATTATTTAAGGTCTGATCTTAATGTATTTTTCTCTCACTTAAGATTAACTGGTTTACCTGTCTCATGAACATTTTAATATATGAAAATGGTTAAGAAGGAGGGCTAGAAAACCATAGTATAGCTTTAAATGCCACTGCCACCCTTTAGAACTTCTTTAATATTGGCAGGCTATTCAACCTCTGTAGGTATCAGTTTTCTCATCTGCATAATGCAGATCATAGTAGTTTCTCTATCATAAAGTTTGTGAGAAATGAGAAAACATATAAAATGAGTTTCAGATACTTCCTGGAATAGTAACTTCGGTAAACATTAGCTACTATTAATAAACAAAATTATTGAAGTTTTCTGACAATTTGAAGAATATGTGCTCTTTGAATAAGATGTGTAAAGGTATTTATAGGTTCTTAGCATGTTGTTGCTGTGGTTGTTATTAATACTTTTAATATGTATTTTGTAAGCAGGAGATAGAGGGAGATCACAAGATCTGGTAATGGGCAAATTTCATTATTTTAATTGGTGTTTAATATAATTAAAATTTTTGTTATTTTAATAAATGTTTAAAATTAATATTATTTTTGCCCCCAAAGAATTATTTCATGTTGTTGCTAATACATTTATTTTACTAATTTAAACCACAAATCTTTACTTAGAATACTATAATATCCATACATTTGCTTGGTTTAAGAACTATTAGAGAAAAGTATTATTAATTGCTATTTTTTATTTTCTTATATAAACAAATTTACTTCAATAGAATATAAATTATTTAAAACATAGATTTAAAAAAATCACCAGTGATCTCAAAAGACACTATATAGTCAGACCTAGCATATAGTCAGACCTAGGAATCAAAACTTATAGTTTAAATTCTTTTTCCTGCATTACTAACAATATTCAGTGTATTTGTGTATCTTTCATTTGGATGTTTATATATCCTTTGTAACAGTGAAATTCAACACTAACTTAAGTTATCAGGAGCTAATGGTGTATTTACTCCTGACTTCAATTAGGTGAATTAGCGATAAAAATGTAAATGATTTTAAAAAAGAGTCGACTAAGAACATTGTGTTTGATTTCGCTTTGGTTATAAACTCTATTTCAAAATTCCATTAGCTAAATTAGAGGTTTATCCTATAACCCATTTCTCCTACACAAATGGCAACTCTGCATTTGTGCTGATCGTCACTGCATAATTTTATGAGTTTGTCATTTAAAAAATAAATGTAATTGTACCATCATATAGCAGAGAAAATGAAGCTATTCAACTATACCCTACTACCTCACAGATATTCACATGAATATTACATATTTTTCTACTGAGTGGTTGTGGATATAATGAGATTACACCGATTCCTAGTACCTTTCTGTATAATAAGAAGCTGCTACTGTACAAGATCATTTTCAAAGTCATTGAAAAGTAGAAAATGACTACAGCACACCAATAATGAGGGTACAAATAAAATTGCTATTAAATTTCTTCACTTTATAGTACCAAATTGTATGAAGAGAAATCGAAAGACATCCATTATTATCTTTTTTTTTCTTTAGCTAATGAGACAATATATGGAAAAAGCATTTTAATGGCCATTTTTAAGAAGAAATAACCATGACTTTCACTTCAGAAAATTCTATAAAAGATTAACACTTTAAAACAGTGTACCAGTTTTATTTACCAGAACAAGTAGCATTGATTTGGTATAGACTTCAATACTGGAAAGATGATAATATATATCAGTTTTCATACACATATTATAAGCTAAATTTAGCAACTATAGTTAAAATCTGTAGATGCAGACAAAATTTTTAGACTGTTGATAACCTTTATCTAGACATTTCCTTTTTTTTTCTATCTGCAATACTTAAACAAGTCGAGTATGGATAATGACTTCTCTCTTCGTAAGAGGCATGAAAAACACATAGCATAAATAAAAGCTTGATTCTGTTTATATTTTCTTACTATTTGTTCTAAATACCAGTTGCCCAGATTCTTTCAAAAAGATGAAATATCTAAATGATTTGGACTCTTATTTTATCTTCCTATCTAAGTCCCATTCCTTAATGTACGTCACTGAAGTCCTACTGATTCATTTCCCACAGCATCTCATAATTTTCTTCTTTCTAACTGGTGCCATACAGCCTATCTTATGCTTGTTTATGAAACCATCTCTAAATCATTCCAAATTCAACATTATCTCTGACTTCTCAACATATATGTTGATGTAAATACTGAGCCTATTTACTGGGCTCTGACATCACTATATCCACTCTTTGAGATATCTTGAGCTGTGCTAGAGTAGACAGACATTAAATAAACAGCTTATAAACAGAGATGCTTACCTTTGCCAAGGAGAAACAGCTTAGAAAGGAATTATGCCTTTGACCAGGTCCTTAAAAATAATGACTCATTTTCAAAATAGCCCATGTTCTTCTTATATCTAAAATAAAATTTAAAAAAAAAAAAAGCAAAATTTAAAGCTCTTCACAAATCTAAACCATTAGGACACTTTTTAAAAACAAAAATTTTAAAGACTCTGTTATAATAATAGGAAGAATTTGGAAGCCATGGAATAAAAAATACCAATCATGTTACCCAAATATCATAAGTTTCTATAATGATGGTTAAAATTTTTTTGTGATATTTATATTTTAAAATTAGTTATGAATTAGTTTCAGTGATTTATAGATGTTAAGACGTTAAGCCAGATAACCATTTTGAGAATTATCCTCTCTATTTTCAAAACACTGACATTACATTACTACTATGGTGGTTTCTAATTCTTTGAATATACAGTTGTAGGCCACTATAAATGTTTAAATTGAATTTAAAATGTCTGAAATTTGCAAAAAAATCTTTCTTCTATTTCTACTATGTGCCTTTCCTTTTTGTTTTGATGTATAACAAAATTTTCAAGGTCTAAATAGTTACTGAATCAAATTGCTATATGTACAAACAACAACAAAAAATTGATATTGATCCAGTCAATAGCATTGTAAGCAAATGGATTATCCTAAGATTACATTATTACCTCTTGACAGATTTAGAAATTACCCTGTAGACAAAAGTAAACAAATTATGAACAATGAAGTAAATCGAATAGTTTAAAATAGTTTTGACATGCCATAAACCTTTCATTAGGTTTGATAACGGTTTATAAGCTAAAAATTATTCTTATTTTTAAATTATAACTTTTATGTGAAATAATTCTATCATTAAAAGTATTTCACATTTTGAAGTCAAAACAGAAAAATCAACTTTTGCTTTTTAAAATAATTTGTTTCAAATAAAATTTTTTCTTTATAAAACTATATTTTTAATATTTTTTATTCTTAACACTAATTTTCATTTATAACCCACCAAGATAAATTAATCAACTTACTAAAATGTGTCTTTATTTACATATCATAAGGCATGTACACATTCCATGAGTTCATCAAAGGAAGAAAATTGAAATGATATGTAAATAAATGTTTTACAATTTATTAATTTTCTTATCATATATGTATAGTTCTTAAAAACTGAAAGAAAAAAATTGGCTACCTAATAAAAGTATAAAAAAGGAAAGGAATAATTTATCTATAAAACAAAATACCAACTTTTATGTATGAAAGCTAAACATTCTATAAAATCAACAAAATGCAAAATAAAACCAAATCGAGACACCTTTTTTTCATATCAAGAAAACTGAGGACCAAAATTTTAATTCACATTGTTAGTGAAGATGTGGAGTGTGAACTTCTTTGGAGGGTAATTTGGCAATATCTCTCAAACTTCAAAATGCTTATAATTTTTGACATAGAGTTTAAGCTTCAGGAATATCTGTTAAAGATAGACATTATAACATGTAAAAAATCATTGTTATAGAATAATCAATAACAATATTACACTTGCTGAAGAGGAAAGTGGCCAAATATCTCTCAAGAAAAAATAGTTAAGGCATAATTCCATATCCTGAGATGCAGTAGCATGCCACCAATAGCATGCCCTTTTGTCTCAGATCCCTTTCGACAACCAGAAAATCTCATCCCCTAGGTTTTGTGAATTTGGGCTGCCAACAATCTACAATTTACAAAAGCTTATAATGCTTTCAGAAAAATAGCTTCTGTAGCTATAATCACCTCACTTGGGAGATTATATTTCCATCTGAGAGTTACAAGGCCACTTTTTACCAATTACTTACTCCTTGCTTCAAGATGAGACAACTCTGTGGTATCACTCATACTCCAGAAGTCCCTACGTTATCAGCCTGAAGACAGACTTCAGCTAAAATGTATTTCCTTAATTAACAATGACAACAGAACAAGCCCAGTTGTCGCTTGAAATTTTCTAAATTGTAAGTATTTTGTAATTGAAAATTGTCATTTCAGTTCATTTTTTAAAATTTTAATTAAGACTATGAGTCTGTAATGTATTAGTGGCCCCTTGTATATTGGAAAATGTGAAAGCTAGAGATTTTACATCCCGCGGAATCTCAGGTCACAAATATTTGAGTAGGATTCCTTTGTCCAATTTATTTTGTATGAGTCTGTCTTATATAAGTATATTAACAATTAAAATGAGTTATGGAAAGGCAAAATCATGATGATCATTTAAATTTTAATAACTATAACCCATAAAAATTCTTCTTTTTACAACTTGCTTTCCATGTAAACTCTTATAAGGGGAAATTTATTTTTTTCAAAAGCAATTTTGGCGGCTGCACTTTGCAGGTCACAGTTAATTATAGAATCAATATTCTGCTCTCTAGGTGGTCAAGCTACACAAAGCCACACAGCTATTTTATCACATTAGTCAAAGTTACATTTCTGTGAGGCCCAAAGGAATGGAAAAGATTGAGTTTATTTTATAAAATTGAATTATCATGAAATTGTGTGTTTTTATAGAAAAATATTTTGATTACAATGATGTTATTCTAAGCCCTTTATGTGTATTAACTTATCTATTGCTCACAGAAACCATATTGATTATATTAATTACATTAGATTTTCATATCTATAACACTAAAAATGTCTTATTAATGTGTATATATTTAACTCAAATTTGAAGTTAATTTGAACATATTTTACTTATTCGTTGTTCAGAATTTGATTTCAGAAGTGTCAATCAGATACATATATAAAGAGACATACACATATAGATATATACATAAATATTTTACTTTAAAATCTGTTAGATTACAAAAATTAATAAGGACTTAGCCAATAAAATATTTCTTAGTACTTTCATTGTCAAAAATAGCATCACTATTTATCATCTATACAGAAAAATATTTATATATATATATTTGAGTTTAAAAGTGTTGAAGGCAATGAATTAATTCAGTGTTTATATACAGTATAAAAATTAATAAAATACCTGAATCCCCAAAATCCATCATTTTTTCATGCATGTGAGGCAAGCACATGCACATGCTCACATGCATGGACACACGTACACACAAATGCACACACATTATAAATTGAGGAAGAAGATATCTATCTTATAAACTTTATATCTGTTATAATAATAAATGACTATCTCATAATTGTCAACATTTTCTTTAGATTTTTTAAATAATTTTAATTGATAAACTTGTTTTCTTAAAATACATTATATAGAATTGATTTTCAAAACTGTAAGCCCTGAACTTCCATTTATTATAGTATGATTCATATTTAGAAATTATAATATCAAATTTGAAGGGTTAGTTAAAATTACTATCATAAATCGTGATAAAAACAATGACTTTATTTCAATGGTGTATTTCAAGAATCAAAGAAAAATAAAATGTAATTTGGTAAAAACAAAGCCAAGTTTTTAAAATATATATAATAGTTGCTCCCTAAGTAGAATCAAACTGGAATAATTCCAAGATGATTCATAATTGTATGATGCACAAGGAATATTTTGCAGTAAGAGGTGAACTTTAAGGGAGATATTTTAAAACATCTTAAGTGTCATTTTGGCTCTTCTTACCTGTATCAGTGTCACATTAAATTAGACAGTTATGTTGTCAACAGAACAATCTATTTTGTGTATTGGTCAGAGAAAAATGCTTTTAGTCAGCTCTAGAATATAGGAAAAAAGTCAACCTCAAATTGGCTTTTTACATAGAATCTGTGTACTTTATCTATCACCTTTTTTGGTACCTTTGTCAGAAAAATTTTAAATGATCCTTGAGAAAGACTGATGGGGCATGATTATTAAAAATTTCACGTAATTACTTAAATGTACATATTTAAATAGGCTCCACAAATGCCTATATACTGTAACACAGTCAAATGTTAATTTAAACATGGCGTATAATACTTCATTTAAGTAGTGATATTGCTCAAATGCATATTTTCTGTATTTCTCCATTCTGACACTCAAGTAGAGTATCACTTAACAGAATAAAATGATAAATGTCTACCATTCGCATACTTTATCTTTTAAGAAAAATTCTGGCTCATGAATTTTGGCTTTGTCCACACAACATAGAGTAAAATTCTCTCAGTGCTCCTATGATGTCCCCTACGATCTCTTTACTATTTTCCTACACTCTGGTGTGTAGTGTGATCTCCTACACAACAGCAGCACTTGTGTCTGTCTGCCTTTATTAGCCAGAATGCCCTTTTCCAGTGCAGGAAAAAAATGTTAATTTATGTTCCTCCATGTATAAATGTTAAACTGTCACCGATGGGTCCAGGAGTATAAAACTGCAGTAATTTTATCTTTAATTGGAATAACTCAGTGATGTCACCTAACTCATCTTTAGAATGTCCTGAGGAGTTATCCAAATTACCTCTGCGGAGCTGTGCTTGACATAGCACCCTGCCTTGTCTTACTTTGCTACCTGACCACCAGTTCACCTTCCTAATAAATCACTTTCACCCGAATCCTCATTTTAGAGCTTGTTTTTGGGGAACCCAAATTTAGGCATGACTCAATGAGATGTTTAATGATCAGAAACTTCCTTTTATAAATGTCTAGGTGGAACTACTGACCATTGCTTTTGAAAGCACTTCAACTTTCTTTTCATTAAAATCTTTATAATATTTACCCTTAATAAATATTATTTAAAGATTTTTAACTTTTGCACGATTAGTTGTTAAGCTGGAAATTTCTGCTAGCATTCCCTTCGAATTGAGTAACTGGGCAGAGTTTTGTGATATTCTGCTGCTTTAGAAAATTTCTTTAAGTTTTCTAAAAATAATTTTGGAAACCAAAGCAATCATTTCAAATACAACAGCTCATATTACTAATTTATTACAAAGGTAAAGGATGATTCTACCTTTGCATCAACTGTTTAATACTGAATTAAAATGATGTGTTGCTGATCAAGAGAAACATGTTCTGTTTTTGTTGCTCTTCTTTATAGGGGACGTATTTATGACTTTGTACAGAAATTATTCTCTTTTTCTGCAGCAGTCATTAAAAAAGCTATAACAAAAAAACTTAACACTGAAAAATACTATGTAAATCTAAGGTATCTAATTTATTTCCAAAAGAAGAACATGCATCATTATCATAATCAACATTTTTCTCATCATTGTTGATTATTAAGTATAAAAATTGTGCTAGGATCTATTTACACATTTCACATATATTAACTCTTTCAATTATTGCAACCATGTTATTAAGGAAGTGTTGGTATTTTCTCAAATTTAAAATTAAAAAACTTGCCAAGGTCACACAGTTGGTAAGGCGAATCTGTTCTCAAGTACTAGCATTCTACATATAAATATGATAGTTTGCAAAGACTATGACTCTAATTCTATATTAAAAATAGTAACAATTATAAATATATAGAGAGAGATGAGGAAAGAAGTGAGAGAGAGAGAGAAAGAGAGAGAGAGAGTTGTCATGAGATTAAAATGTTTTAAATGGTTTGTTGTACTATTTTGGAGTATGGTACATTTAAAAATTTTACATTTTGCTTTTAGTGTCTCAGCAGACCAATTGTGTTTACTCAGTTTGTTATTTCTAATGATTACAAGAGTGTATTCTGGGAGGTAATGATAACTATCCTGTAACACATCACCGTCATCATGTCAGTGATCTCAAACATCACAAGCTTTCAAGGATCACCCACATGGAGTTATTTTTACTCGACCAATAACGACCAATAAGAATTCATTTATGATTCATTCTTCTTCAGCCAATTTTTATCACTGAAGAAAAAGACTAAAATTACTTCAACTGGATCTCTTGTTTAGTTACTCTAAAGAACAGGACACCCAAAAGTTTAAGGTCCAGAGTATATTCTAATATTTGCTGTTTTCTTATTTCAGTAGAATAAAAACCTCAAAATTCCAAGATCCTAGAACTGGATGTAAGGGAACAATGGATTTTGAAGGAGCCCTTTTAGTAGAACGTGACAATGGTTTTTTCTACAACTTCAAATCTTGTATCCCTATGTCTTAATTTGTCTGAAAATATATACACGAACAAATCTTAGAAACAAGGGGAAAGTAAATCATCAAGTTTACAAAATGAATATATGGTAGAGCCTGAGTTTCAATGGTAGTGCCAAATTCAAAAGGGCATTCAGCATTTTTACTTAACCTCAAATTAAACTATATTATATATGGCTTTTTATGATTTAACTCATTCTTATTTAGCATCAAATAAGAAAATCAGCTTGAAAATAATGAAACTCATGCAAAATACACTTTTATAGAGCCACTGTCTTTTCAAGTTTATACCCTTAAAATATTAAAAAAAAAAATTCCTTCCTATCCCATGAAAACTATTCTCAAATTTTCCTCAATGCTGTTCTCTTCAGTATTCTTAAAAGCCGTTTCTCAGATATAGTGCTTCCAGCAGTGATGTCGTGAACCAGTCACCATACTTGGCAGCCTGAGTGCATCAACAGGCCTTTTCTGGACATCTCACTTGTAGTTAAAATCAGGCCTGATGCTCTTTGAGCCATTGACTTCCTGATTCATGTTTAAATTGCTTATCAAAAGCCAGCATTATTACTATGAACAACACTGAACTCTGAGCAAGTCAAGCAAAAGCAATCAGTCTGCTGACTGTTTTGAAAGGTACTTTTTCCCTAAGATTCTGTTTGTGGAAGGTGATTCTTCTAAACATAACAGAAAAAAATAAGTAAAATTATGGATGATGTTCTTAAGAAAACATTTACAGGGCATATTTGCTCAGCATATTAGAAAAGACTGAATCAAGATATAGATTTAAATTTGACAAACAGTAAGAAAATGGAGCCTTTATTTAAAAGCAAGTGGTTTAAGGAACATTCTGACAAGTGTTTCCCCTAACTTTCTCCCACTTCAACCCTACCAAATAAAGAAAGCCAATACATTTCTAAATAATCAATACTGGGCAAGGAACATCAGAACTATGGTAATAAAATGGGCCTAATGTTCTCATTTAGAAAATAAAACAATAATTCACTGTTTTGAACTGAATCGTGTCATTATTTCTCCCCTTCAAAAAAACCATGTTGAAATCCTAACCCTTAATACCTCAGAGTGTGGCTATATCTTGCAGATCAGTTTTTTTCCAGGTGTAATTAAGTTAAAAATGATATCTTTAGGGAGATCTTTAATCCAATCTGCCTTTAAATGTCCTTATGAGGAGGAAATGTGAAAACTGACATGTACAGACGGAAGATGACATGAAGACACATAAAGATGGCTATCTATAAGCCAAAGAGAGGGTCCTAGAATAGAATCTTTTCTCATGGCCCTCAGAAGTAACCAACACTGCCAACACTTGATCTCAGTCTTCTAGCTTCCAGAACCATCAGGAAATGAATTTCCGTTATTCAAGCCACCCAGTCTGTGGTACTTTATTACAGCAATCCTAGGATACTAATTTGATCACTATAAAGAAATATACTCTTAAAGAGCAGATAAAGTTGTGTTCTTTCATAGTTGTTTTTCCTCATTGTCATCATTGTTATAATTATTATCAAATAAATGGAATCATACAAATAAATGTATATAGCACACACACTAACACTATGAGAGTGAATATTTATGTAGATATATTATTCCATATGTATATATATTTATGTTTGTGTATGCTTAACAAAGCTATATTTATGCATGAAATAAAATTAACAATAATATCTCCAATTTAACTGCCTCCCATCTTCTACCTATATAACATAGAAACTCAATTCCTATTCAAAAAGCTTTTATCCTGAGTCATTTCTGGCAGGCTTTTGGAGGAGTTTCATGTATAATCACAAATACTATTTTCATTTTCTTATCTGTCTTTTATTTTGGTCCCCTTTGTGATGTAGACTACTTACAAAGTCGATTGATACCCGGCCTTGCCATTTTCACTGCTGCACTCTTCCTGTTAAGAAAGATCAAATTCTTGAGCGTGGGTGGAGGAGCCCAAATGAATAGATTGTCTGTTCCTTCTTTTCTGTGCAAAATGTCCCTCTGCACTTGATACTTTCCAATCTGCCTCTGGCTTAGTCTCATGACATTCCTTAATTAGGTTTTGTTCTTATAACCCCTTTCTTACAGCGACTCAGAACTACTCTCTATGGGAAAAATGTCAAGTTGTCTGCTATCTCCAGGTGCCCATTTACTGATCTCTTCCACACAGCTGACACTTTCCCTAAAATAATATGAATCTCTGAGGTCCAAACACCCACATGTCTTAGACTGTCACAATATATTCCCATTCAATTACTATTTTTAGTGCTACTGGAAATACTATTATATGCCTGTTTATCTATCCATCTGTCCACTTACATAAATATTTATCATCAATCTGATCTAGAACATTATATATTACACATAATACATTAATAATATAAATCTTAAAGCCCATATCTTCAATCACACTGTTTATGAACTCAACTGAATACAATTAAGCATTTGTACCTAAGAGAGGTGCTTTAGTATTTCAGAGAAGTTATAGATATTATTACTAATTGAGTTATTTTATTACATTATCAAATAGACTTAATAGGACACATTTTATACATAGAAAGTAATTATCTCTTGGAATGAGAAATAAAATAAACCATTTACATGCCTTGCCTACAAAAGTATTTTCAACTTTTAGCTATTTATGCATAATAAACAATTGATAGCCAAAGGAAGATGACTATAATAGAAATCCATCTTCTGGTGCAAAGCAAATAGACTGTACTGAATCCTTTTCCCTAGAGTAGTAAACAATTTTTCACTACTCTGATCAAAACAAAATTTAATTTGTAGTTGAATGAACTTTAGTTTTGTCTTATCTGCCCAAGCTCTCCTCTATTTGCATAGATAGTCAAGAAACTACTGCATTATAATTGCAAAAAAAAAAAAAAAAAGATTAGTTGAAGTGCAAATCAATGTGTTTAAATAAGACTTGCCTCACATGAGTAGACGGGTTAAGTATCTATTTATGAGTAGTCAAGAGGTATAAATCAAAATGGTGTTTAAATCTCAAAATCCCTTACCTACATGAGGTGTTTCTTTGTTGATGTCTACTTTCGATCTCAGTAGACTGTTTTAACATGCTTATTGAGTAAAATCTTTACAGATTTATGGCCACTCAGCACTAATACCATAAATTTTTAAGGCTTTAATTTATCTTTATTCAGATTATTTTTACTATCTGCATTAATTGAAAGATGTCCTTCCATGTTAATTAGGGTTTGGTCAGAATAATTTTGAGACTATGAAACTAAAAAGGGAGATTTTATAAAATAAATAGTTAAAATTTTGCCTCCAGTGACTATAAAGGCCAAATTATTTTTCTACAGTCTCTAATTACATTAAATATAAAGATTTGGCTTTCAAAATGCCAATTGTCTCTGAAGGGAATGAGATGAAACTTATGCTTATCACATACATATTTGTCTAAAAAATAATTGAGCATTTAATGCCTTATCAATTATCTGCATTGTCATGACATGTCATAGATGATAAGATCTAAACACTGTTGATTATTTATTAATGGTGTAAAATATTTTGGGACATATTTTGTTCGTAATCCTTCAGTCTAAAACAAATAACTTGTATAGTGTTACATGGTCTGGTTCTTATTTTATAGTGATTTGATAAATATCTAACTCCTCTGTTATTTTTTAAACATACAAAAATGGTTGATGTAGGACATTGTTTCTCACTGCTCTTAAGGCACCAAAGACACAACAGTGAACCTGGAATGCATCAATAGAACAGCCATGAAGACTGTATGGCATTCAAGTATTTCTTCTATTTACACATTTGGAAAAGGGGTATGTCAGGGTCACATAAGTAGCAAAATTAATATCAAAACAGCATTCTGGGACACACTGTAGAATATCATGTCCCATAATGAAATATGTGTTATGAAACTTATTGAACTAGGAGGATTTTTCTCAGTCCTTATCTTGGTGGAGGACAATCGGGGCTACTCCTAGGGTAGAAGAGAAAGGCCCTCTAAGAAGCCGTAGTTACAGAAAAAGGCTTCTGACTTACTGACTGGAGAATCAACTTAACTTCTGATCTTCCAGGCTTAATTCTGAGCATCATCACAGCAATACTGGCGGCATTGTCCTTCTCTATTTCTTACTAGCTGTAAGTTGCCTTCTTTTAATTTGAAATTTTCACTTCAGAGAAATCTAAACATCGTATGGAAATAAAGAAAAAAAAACAAAGGAAAAAAAAGAAACGACAAATTTTTTCTGGTGAAAAGTACATGCTATAAACTGACTTTGTTGCTGCATGTCCTTAGAAGTCCATCAAATCTTAAATTCTTGAGTAGTTCCTATTATGTCTATACAAACTTACATTTGAAATAACCAAAGATAAAGTTGTGTCTCCATATTAGGTAAAATGTATTAGTATATTGAGCTCCCAGAAAGGCAATGAAAAGCACTCCCCTGCAAGAGAGTACAACAGGACTCAAAACAGACCCATGCATTTCCTTGAGCGTTTTTAGAATTTTCAATTAATTTGGAAAGACAGAAGCAAAGAAAGAAACAAAGTTACTAAATATATAAGATAAGTGACATGAAAAAAGAAGATAAGGTTCTCATGAAAAAAAAAAACAAAAACAATAAAGGAATCTCCGTGAGTCGAGATCTGAGAAAATTTCCTTAAAACCTGTCACTGCAACAGGGGAGAGCAAGGCTAAGAGTGTTGGGTCATGGCAGTCAAGAGAGGAAAATGTGTGAGTAAACTGTGCTAGTGCTCGGCCTATGAAGACATTTATCCTCAACAAAGTTTATTTGATAAGTCAGGGACATTAGTCCAGGATTCCAAAAATCTTAATGTTTCAACATAATTTACATAAGCAAACTTCTGTCAGTAAAAGCTGTTAAGATGATTATGTGGAAAGAGACCACCACCTTGAGGAGTGTGGAGGAGGGCATGCAATATTAAAGAACGTATCTCTCATTATATAATTCTAATCTGTCTTGCTAATGTCATATTCTACCGTCATGAGAATAAATTTATAACTAAACTGAGACCCAGACTATTTGGTGATAGAATCCGTGAATGCTTTATTTCACATCTATGTGAAATACATAATAGAATTTAAATCTCATTCAAAGACAAGCAGTCCTCTTTTTTTAAATAAAATATAAAATATAAGTTTTTAATAGAAAGAGCTCATGTTTCTTAAAATTTAAATTGTGCAACTTAACCTGAACTGAGACTCACAGAAGAAAGCCTATACTGCAATAAGAAACAATATTTTCTTCCATAAGACAATGTCTTTCTAGAAGATTAAAAGTCAGCTATGTGAAGAGGGTATGTATGACTACTGATTGTGGAGCACTGATATAAAAGGCATTCTTGCTCTTGTCTTGCTCCTGTATAGAATGTTAGCACATAAAGAACAAATTCTCTTCTGTTCTTTTATGTCCTGGTCATAAATATAAATAAACACTGTCTGCTTTTTAATAGGTTTATAGCTCAATTAATTATACAATTTCATATATACTTTGAATATTGTATTTATGGACTATTCAATTACCAAATCTGAGTCTCAAGTTTATTCGTAAAGTAACACTCATGACCACTGGACATGCCTGTTCCAGGGCATATTGGAATTATGAGATGGGAGATTTATTATTTAAATTTGCATCCCTCTCTACACCCTATCCAAACAATTGTTTTCTTTGACAGCTGTAACTGATAGAAATATATAGAGTTACTAATAGATATCTTTTATTACGAATATAATTGCTGTTCACGTGAACCTAGTTTATAGCTTATACTAAGCAGTCTGAAATAATTATTTGGGGAATCCAGGCTTCAGAAGCTAAGCAAAATCTAATGTGAATAATTACAGAAAACACTAGTAGTGGCTGAGAATAATATTTCCTTTACAACTGTTTCAACTGAGGGAGGGAAAGAAATAGAACAAGCATAATAAAAAAGAAGATATGTGTTTAGTAGTTAGAATATATTTCAACTTTACAAAAGTGTTTTTTTTTTTCATTTTGTTTAATCCTGTTCTTATATTTTGCTAAATACGCTTTTCCTTTTAGAACTCTAATTACTAGCATGCAATGCATTTAAACTTTTTTTGCAAAAATATAATTTTTACATTAACAGGAAATTCTATATTTTTGTCTATATAGAAACAGTCGTTGATTATTTCTTCATAGATTTATTGGTATCATACGTGTTTTTCAGCCAAGGCCAGAATGCTTTGGGGACTATGTATCTAACTAATCCTGAGAAGTTGCTTAGTAAATCTGAAGTGAAGGAGAAGAGCTTTTACCTCCACCGAGTGTCCTTATTTCTCTACCATTCTCTTCTGATGTTCTCATGATCAGAATTTCTGCAGAGATACACATGCCTACTGCAGCCTTAAGGGTGTGTCATTGAAGTCTTCAGAAATGAGTTATAGAAGGCTATAATTTTTGGAACATAATTTCAAGTATGTTTGGAACATACCTTCAGTCAATAATTACATGAAGAAATTCAATGAAATACCTAGACTTGAAAGAAAGAGAGGAAAGAAAGAAGGAAGGAAGGAAAGAACAAATGGTGGAAGGAAGGGAAGTGGAGGAGGAAGGAAGGCAGGAAGGAAGGGAGGGAGGGTGGAAGGAAGGAAAATTTTTTTAAATTCAGAAGACATATTGTAAATGAATGCATGTGCTATTCTGTATGCATTATTGTTACACTAGGTACTGAAAATCTGTATTGCAAAATTTCAGGGGATCATCGTACTAGAAATTTATGTTTTTCTCACATGGCAGTCTCTCAGATAGGGTATTCCAGATAAGCAGGCAACTTCCCCTATATTCTGAGTCAAGGACACAGAATTTTTCAAATTTGAAACTCCATCACCCTAGGTCTTCACCTACACTTAGCTGGAGAAGGAGAAAGGGTACGTCAACAAACCAGTTCCATACACATCTCTAAGAACAAGTGGCACAATACAACAAATCTCATCAGTTGGCGAGAGCAAATCACTTGCCCACCTAGGTTAAGGGAAACAGGGAAATGTAGTTCCAGAATGGTCAGTCACTTCTCAGTGAACAGGCTACATCATAGAGGCTGACCATAAGTTGGTGGACATCTGTGCATCTCTATTTAGTGTTCTTTCATTTGAGAGTCTCAATAGGAGACTATGAATCTAGATAGATCATCAATATATTGTCATAAAATTAATAATTAATAAACTTTTAATAACTCAAGAACTCTCTCAAAGTTATTTCATGAATGTATCCCTTCTTTTTGTATTTATCAGAGTGAAATAGTGGAAATGCAAGAGACAGGGCCACAGAGCTTTAGATGTTTGGGAGTTTATCATGTTTTTACATCCAGCGGAGCTGTTTATGTCATCTTATATCTTTGCCCTTAAAAAGAGCATATATTATAAATTTCTGAGACATTTACTTAACTTATAATGAAGATAGATAGTAATTGGTATGAACAAAATAATTATATGATTGCTTTTAAATCTTATACTAGATTTATCACTCATATGAAATGATGAAATTAAGCAATTGCTAATGAATGTTGATGAGTTTTTTTATTAAAAAGTGTAATTAAAAAATAAGAATAATAACGTCTTTGAATTTGCATTATACTAAAAATTTTTTAGTATTAATTTTTTTTTTCTACAGGCTAATTTTTCATGGTGGTTTATCTAGTCTTTCCATATAATTGTTCCACTATATTAAAAAAGAAATGATAGTAGAGGTAAGGTATAGAAAGCAAAGGTGATTAGAAGAGGGATTTGAAAAGTAAAAAGACAGGAAGCTTCCTTAGTGTCTATCAATGGGGGAAGGTTTGACTAAATAATGGTGAGGACATGCAGAGCACTGCTGTGTATCTGTAAACAGGAATGACCACGGACACTAAGTACTGCCACAACAAACGCTCTAAGACATATACTTAAAAATGCCAAATGCAGAACATTGTCCTTCTTGTCATCTAGATGGTTCTTGGATATAATATTTGTATATTAGACTTACTTGCCTGAATTTCATCTTTAATATTTAAAGGAAATTATGTAAAATATTTTTTTGATTATGAACTTTTTCATCCTAAAAATTCCAGTGCCTACCTGAAAGGAATAACACACTAAAACACCTTTTATCAGATAACTTACTTACAAAGATTTAAAATTTTGATTATATTTACAATAAAAAAAAAATCTGTGTTTTTGTGTTCAAAGTTACATGGATTATATCTACTTATATCTTGGAATAGACATCTAACATATACAAATCAATATAAAGATAATTTTAATAAAACTATGTTATATATTATATAATTATAAAAGTAACACATCGAATCATGGAGGAATTTTATTTCTAAAAGAAATTGACTTTGAATCTCAAGTGAATAGAATGATTTCTATGTCTCAGTCTGAAAGTCTTAAATGCCTGTTATCCAAAGCACAGTAATAGATGCTATTGGGAATACAAGATAGACAAATTCTATCTTCAAATGGTTAATGAAAGGGAAATATCTTTTTACAGATCTTTAGTTAAAACAGAATAAGATAACATATGAAACAGTTAAGTTATCTGGGCCATGGTAGATGTGCAATAAACAATGAATATATTAGGTTTGATGTTTCAAGCCAAAGTAGATAAGTAGACTGTAGAGTCGTTTCAATATAGAAAGGAGGGCAAATTTATGAGAATATATGAAAATTCAAATGGTAGTATTTGTTCTCTTTTTATGAGAATATAAGAAAATTCAAATGGTAGTATTTGTTCTCTTTTAAGAAAGATATTTTAAATTTACTTGCAAATTAATTTCTTCATTTTCAATAATAACCCTTTAGTTTTAAATTCATAAACCTCAACTGTATTCTTTAACACATTAAACAAGGTAGTCTGAAATAAAGTATCATTCTCTATAGAAATAATATAACTTCCAAGTTACCAATGTATTCGTAGCTATATCAAAGAAAAATTGAAACAGAAAAGGTAAAGAGGCAAGGAAGACTTTATTCAAATCTACTGCAATAGAGAGAGAAATTGATCTCAAATTTGTTGAAACTAAAGTTAGAAAAGATTTTAAACACTTAGGTGAGCTAGTGAAAAAGTATGAGAAGATGCTGGGAAGGAGGTTTATCAATGAGAGTAGGCCATCTGTGTTTGCTAATTGGCACTTATCAAAGTTATGATCCTACTCTCCCATTCAAAAGGGGAGATGGGAGTTTTTTGATGATTGTGTTTCAAAGGGACTCCTTGAAAAAAACATTCTTGGGTTGTATACCTGGCGAGAGGTTGGGAGAAGATTTAATTCTCAAAGGTAAAGAGAAAGAGTTTATAATTGCAAGTTTTCTAAAGTAAATCCTCTAAGAAAAGGAAAGTCAGGGACCAATAGTCAGGAAGAAATATTTAGTCAAGCTGTGGGAATATTAAAGCCATCATGGTCATTTACCAAGTCAAATGGTAAAAAGCTCATTTATGATTTGGAGGGTGAAATGTTAACATTGAGTGAAATGATTAAAAAGTTATTAGAAAGGAACCTATTTGCTATAATGAGGGATGTTCTGCTCTAGATCCAGAGAACAAAACCGTTTTCTACTGTGAAAAGTGACTGGTATTTTGGTAAAAGAATAATTGCTCTCACAGAATTTAGGAAAACTTTGTCTGAAGTTACATTAATGTGCAGGCATAAGCTAAGTTTCTACAAGAAACAGATTCTTTTGTAGTCCAATTTTGCAACTGTTTTCACTTTGTTAAAAAGTGGGAAAATAATATAAAACATGCCAAAAGTCAGTTAGAAATCTAAATAGTGAATTGCATTAGTATCATAAATATCATGGCATTCTTCAGTAGTTTGTAAAGTTGTATTTTAAATTATTTCAAATTATTCAGTAATCGCATATATTTTCATTGTGCAAAAGATGTCAGAGACTGACAAAGATAAATGATCTTCCATTCAGTTATTCAGTAGATGATAATTTCCTATTCACAAATGAATAGCTTTATCTGCTAGTGATTTTTTTTAAAAAGTTTTTTATAAAACTGAGCTGCTGTGATAGAAAGTCTCAGTACTGCTTACCACGCAGTTACTAAACATGCAATGATTCTTCTAAATCTAAAGGATGGCAGAGGCCCATTGCATTCTATTTATACCAGTCAAAAACTATAAATTTAAGGTAATGATCCAAGTTTTCAATTCAGAGTAGAAATCATCTTATTATTAAATAATCCATTCTTTTTGTCTTAAGCATACTTTTAGGTCATTGATAGATAGTCATGAGATCAGTGCTGAAAAAGGAACAATACCAAATTTTTAAGCCTAGTAATGATCTAATTTCTTTTTAATTGACTGCATCTAACCACTAATCTCTTTCATTGCTAAAATATGTTTATAATTCAATTCAATCAAAGTCCAGAAGCAGAATTGTATGGACTTTTTGCAGTTATCTGATTACTTTTCAGTCTTAGAGATCAAGGATCAGAGAAAAATTCTCTAAATAAAGCAGTGGGAGCCATCTTTCTTGATTCTAACTCTTCTGTACTATGTTTGTATCCCCTTTGCAGAAAAAAAGAAAAAGATTTTTTTTTTAACTTTACATATAGATATCTTATGTTTCCTACTAAATTATAAGCAAGCTAAAGGGACCAGGATTATGCCATGTTATTTATTTATATTGTTTTATTAAGTATTTTGTTACTAAGACTTCATTGAGAGTCTTCATGTAGAGAAGCTATCTAAATGTTTGCCTATTCATTGTGTTGAACTAATAAGACATTAGCAAAAATTTTCTTACCTTTTAAAGTATTTATAAACTTAATTTATGAATAGACAAAAATAAAGTAATACCATGTAAATAAAAATTATAACTTTAGTTTTTCCCATTTTCCTAGTTACAGAAATCTGTTATAGTTATATGTGAGTGCCAGGCCTGACTGGCCCAAGGTCTTGCTGTAATCCAGGCCCACAGCTCGGAATAGGACTCCAGACTTAGAAAATATGCAAACATACTTCCGCTTATTGTATCACACATGTGTGGTTGAATGCCACTTTTGTACTCTGCTATGTGATGAGCGATGCAGTCCCCTAGAGAGCAGGCAGAAGGGGAGAGGAGAAGGGGTGTACAAGAAAGGGGAGCAGGAGAAGTGCACACAAGATGCTCGCCCCATACAATAGACTTCACCCCCAATAGAGCTGCACTTCCCAACAGAAGTGCGCTCCACACGATAAAGTTGGTGCCTGTCATTTCATTCTCATGTCACCTCCTCATGCATTTGTCCAACTGTGGCTCACATCATCGAATCTTCTGGGTCAAGTCAGCAATACCCCGGATGCCGACAACTGGCGTAGTCCGTAGTCGACACAGTCGAGCCGCTTGGCCTCGGCTCTGACATTGTAGTTTAGAATTTAAATGACATTAAAATTATTTAAAATGTAAAAAATTGGAGAAATTTTAAATTTCAGTGAGCAAAATGTTATTTGAAACAAAGCATCTTCTTGAAGAAAAGTCAAATGAGATAAAGTTTTTACTAAAGATTTAAATGCACCTTGCCCCTTCCCATTGCTTTTATTATATGTCTTTCAATGTGTTTATTGATAGTTAATAAAAATAAAACAAATGAAATCTTTTCTGATAATGTCATTGTTTAACTAGCAAGTATATAAATTTAACCACAAAAATTCTGTTAAAGGAACAAGTATTTGTTCACTTATATCATAAAAAAGTATTTTCTTATGAAAACACAAATTACATTTTCAGTCATTTGTTATTATACCTGGATATGTTTAATTAGGTTCTCTTTTTAG
Source organism: Pteropus alecto (assembly GCF_000325575.1). Lineage (NCBI taxonomy): Eukaryota > Metazoa > Chordata > Mammalia > Chiroptera > Pteropodidae > Pteropus > Pteropus alecto. Next base: position 158,931 of record NW_006436811.1, on the reverse strand, counting down.
AATATGAGATTTTGTAAAATTTGATTTAATTTAAATTTTTTATAGTGACATTGGTTAACAAAATCCAATGAGTTTCAGCTGTACACATCAACAGTAAGGCATATATATATTTACACTGTGTGGTCACCTCTCACAGTTAGATTTCTTTCTGTCACCATATATGAGAATTTTGAGTGGCTATCTTCTACAGATACAGGAAAATTGAGAACGCTTAAAATCTCTTCCAACCATTATATGATAATTTTTCTACCAGACCTCCAATTAAATAAACATCATGACTATTTTCATAACTGTGTAATCTTCATATCTACATAAATTTATATAATCATGATAATAAAGGTTTACACAACCTTTGAAGGTTACACAACACACTTGTTTACATTTATATTTAATACAATGTCATAAGTTGCTTCTACCTAGTCTTCACGATGTTTATTTTAGCAGCACTAAAAATGTATTTAGGTTTCATAGTTAACTAAACTTGTAATTTTCAAACTTTAGCAGGTACCAGACCCTCTTAAGAGCTTGTTGAAACATAGATTTCTTGGTCCTCCTCTCAGAGTTTCTTGTTCAGTAAGTAGGCAATGGCTCCTTAAAATGTGCATTCCTGTGCGATTCTAATGCTGTTGTTCTGGGACCACACTTTGAGAATCACTTCACTACCGTATCACTGTGCAATGGGGTGTCTAAAAAGACCTGCTACTGTTACTGTTGGAGTGATCTAAAATCCGTCATTACACCAGTAGCACAGATGGATCCTGGAATCTTTCCACTAATGCGGTAAAGAATTATAGGTCAGCGAGATTTAGAAAAAGTAAGATTTGTTAAAGTACGTTTCAAGAAAGAAATGGGCTATGCCAAAGAAGGCTGCAGTCCATAGAAACGGGGAGTTCCGTATTCTAATTAGGGCCATGATGGGAAGTTACGAGGGTGATGCTAGATAATTGGCATGTGAGGTCATTTTAATTGACATTGGCTGTTGTTATATAACCCTTTGCCTACTGCGAATGTGGATACCCAGAATTCAGTCTGTTATAATTAGATTCATGAACTTCTGGGCATATGCATGATATTATAATGATGGTATAATGAGGCTACGGTTAAGGAGAGGTTAAGATAGCACTAACTGCATAAGTGCTTGTGGTTGGACCAAATCAGCCACTATTTTATGGCTTTTTACTCCCCTATGCCTCAGGATGTAGGGGTAATTTATAACCATTAAATGGGGGTTTCAGGGAGGTCTTTCAATAAACCTTACTTTTCCTAAATCTAGCTGATCTGTGATTCTTTACTGCATATGTGGAAAGAACAGAGGAACCCTCAGTGCTACCTGGGCAATGATAGATATTAGATCGCCCCAAAAGTAACAGTCCCAGAGGCCTCTGAGGATGAAGGAGATAAGGGGAAATGAATGTCCTTCCTAATGATTCCAAGTAGTCTTTAAGACTAAGATTTTGCCTCTAATCTCTTAGCCAAATATTCATAAAGCTGATAGTTAATGTAATTTTTTTCTAATATAGTTGCATATGCAACTATAGGTTAATGGTCTACAATTTTGGGGATGAGTGATTAGCATTTGAAGGTTACTATTAATAAATACACAACACATAAACGCTGGTGAGAAACCCTTTAATCATCATTATCTAAATATGTACCAGAAGATTTTTTCATTTAAGGATGTTAGAAATAATTTTTTCCTTGTGAAATAGTGTTCAAAATATGTTTGGCAGGAAAGATTAAATAGGCATCACCATCTTGACATGAACAATGTAGAAAGACTTTACTAAGCCATCACCCAAGCACTTAAGGGAGAACTATGTCTCCTGATCCAATTAGATAATAGGAGTAAACATTTGACTTTAGATGTTTCTCAAAATTTCTAATAATAGAGATTGTGGGGTGGGGGTCATCTGCTAGCTTATATCAATAAATTGTGTTTTTTTTGCCTTCTTGATATTAAATATTTTTATATGTAGACAAGCCTTTAGTGTCACATACCACTTACTAGAGTGGTACTAGAGGATAATAAAACATCATTATTTACTCCAATAATCTAATAAATATTTATTTATTATTTGGTAATTATTCATTCACTTTTGAAAATACTTGACAATTGTTCATTCACTTTTGATCTGTTCGTAAAACTGATATTTGCTTCTGCTTTCTATTAATTGAAAATGGAATTAGTTCTCAGTAGGCACCCAATACCAAACATATGCAAGAGTTCTTTGAAGCCATTTAGAGCCATGAATAGATGTGTCCCTTTATCAGAATGGATGTCTCAGCATTCTTGTTATAATCTAGTCAGTGATTATAATTCTTAGTAGACAGTACAATTTTAGGAACAAGACTTTTAATTTAAAATTCTTATTTGTATTCATTTGAGAATTAATTTATTAAATCAGCTAATATTCTCTACTGCTACTTTGTGTCATGGACTGAAGATATAAAAGCAAAAAAAAAAAAAAGAAAGAAAAATGTCTTCTTTTCTGAAATAGCATGCAAGCTTTGGAAAGAAACAGACAAAGAATTATTTTATAGTGCATAATGATATGAATAGATGGGCTGAAACCAAGATGCAGAAAACATAGTTCATTCACAAATTACAAGGTGTTCCTTAGGAAATCTGGAGCATAAGCAGGGAGGGAAAGAAAAGGAATGTGAGTTCAGGGTGGTTGATACCAGGAGGTCAGCTCTAGTTTGGATTTCTCCTGAGGGCAATGGTATGAAATTGAAAGGTTTTTAAATGTAAAGTGGCATTCTCTCCACTGAGCCCTCAAGCCCAACAGCTCCTTTTCTTAGTTCAGTAGACAGTGAGTGCCTCCGGCATATTCCAGAGTGAGACTATTGTGTCCTTTACAGAAGTCACTGTCACTGTCACCCTGGAGACTGCATCCTCCCTGAGTCTCAGGAAAGCCAGAAGCACTGCCTTTATTTTCAGGGACTGCTGCTGCAAAGTCATCCAGAGAAAGTATACCTTTTTTGGAATCTCTAAGTAGATACTGTTGTTATTGTTTGCTCTTTTTCTTTGACAATAAGATCCAAAAAGCCTTTCTCAGTGGAAAGTACATCATTACAAGTGCTGCAGGCAGGTGGAGAATGCAAGGCAGTATCTCATTTAAAATTTTGACCTTCCATATTTTCTCACTAGTAAAAGTGGGGGTGCTGATGGAGATGGTGATTCTAACCAGAATTAAACTCACAATCTAGGGCCTAGAAGCCACAGTTGGAAAAGAAATCCACTCAGTACATAGTTAAGTAAACCTAGATCAGCAATTATGGTAATGGTGAACAGCCTTCTAATATAGAATCAGAATGGAGAGTTGGGGACAATGTTTGAGTAATTTATTATACCCACCAAATGCTGTTTCATTTATTTGGGGGCAAAGTGAACCAAGGGAAAATGGTTCATAATCAGAAAATCCTATTTTAGATATTTCATATTTCAAAATATTTTTGTTAGGTAGTCAAACATGAATGACAGGGAACAAAGGAACGAAGGCCCATCCCAGAGACTGCTCCAAAAACACCCATTTGTAGTTAAAGAATCCCTCCTGCATCCTGAGAGAGAAAGGACTGGAAGGCCATAAACCTTAGCTGGTTTATTCAGGCCACAGACATGTGCACAGATGGTACTTCCCTAACCTGCCCACAACCTCAGCCTCATTATACCATCATTATAATATCATGCCTATGACTGGAAGTTCATGAATCTAATTGTAACAAAGTGAATTCTGGGTAAGCATGCACACAGTAGGCAAAGTGTTATGTAGCAGCCAAATGACAATGAAAACAATCTCATGTGCCAGTCACCTGGGAACGCCTCTGTAACCTTCCATCAAGGCCCAATGTAAACAGACTTTCCCACTTCTACATTGTTAAACCCTCTTTCCTTGCTGTAACCCGCTTTCACGTGGAGGATATTTTTGTTTCCACGTGGTTAGCCAGTTTAGGCATGACCTGTTTCTATCTCAAAATGTGCCTTTAACAAATCTTACTTCTCTGTCACTGAGTTGGAATTCATTTCTTCATCAGTGAAAGAACCGAGAATCTCCAGTGTCATCAGGGAAGTGCCGGAATTCAGATGCCCTATACGGTAACAAAGTTTTTTTATCAATTACCTGAAAAGATGATATTTCTTTTATATTTATCTACCCCAAACCTAAGAGACCTTCCATGCCATACATGTGTGAACCACAGCATGTAGTACATTGTTGTCGATTTCCATTTTTTCTTTTTTTTATAAGATAGATTCAATTTCCATTTTGTTGCTTGTAAGTTTGTAATAAAATAAAATGGTCTTTTTGATTCCATCTTGCTCCAGCCTGCCCAGTTCCCATAACATGTCAGTTATCAACTTCTGATTAGCTCTGCACATAGATATGTTAAGCAAATAAACAAGAGTAAGGGGAATGAAGGCTCAACCTAGAGACCTCCCCTAGAACCTCCCTAAAACACCCACTTAGTCATTACAAATTACCTTTACATCCTGAAATACGAGGAAATAAAAACTGTAAAAATAACTGCTAGTTCAGTCTGGTGACAAGCGCATATGCAGTTAGTACTGTACTGAGCTGCCTTGACTGTAGCCTTGTTATGTCAGCATTATAATATCATACATATGATCAGAAATTCATGAATCTAATTATAACAGACTGAATTCTGGGTAACCGCATGCACAGTAAACAATTACAACAGGATGTCAATCAAAATGACCTCACATGCTCATTATCTAACACTGACTCGTAACCACCCATCATGGCCATGTAAGATGTACTTCCCCAAATCAGTGGGACTGCAGTCATCTCTGGCATAGCCCATTTCTCTCTTGAAACGTAATTTAACAAATCTTACTTTTCCTAAACTTGTCTGATCTGTAATTCTTTACTACATTGGTGGAAAGGACCAAGCTCTCTCAGTGCCCCCTAATGGCAAGAGATATGCTATCATTAAAGGAATCTAACCGGTAGCCTAGGAATTGCTGAAACAACCTCCCTGCTAGAAACTACCTCTCCAAGTAGATAAGGAAAGTACATACAAAAATAATGACTGCTTATCAAAAGATTTATAGGAACCCCATGACTGGAACTATGACAACCAGTTTTTGTTGACCAAAAGCAAAGAAGTTTCACAATCCCTCTTGGACCCTTGCTGGCATCTAGATGTCTACAGTCATTAGTCACCTCAAAACCCGACTGTTTCCCCCATCCCCTGACATAAAAGAAACCTCAATTCTCTACTTTCTCAAGATGGTTCTTTAAGACACTAGGCTGCCATCTTCTTGGCTTGCTGGCTTTCTGAATGAAGTCTTGTCCTTGCCCCAACTCCTTGTCACTTGACTGCGGCTAGCGGTTTGAGCTTTCTCTCAATTACAAGTTGATGAGGAGTCATTAAATTTAGATATAAATAAGACTTGTTTTATAATCTAGTTCTCTTGCCTACCAAAATGTGATGCTTTTCTATTGTCGTTTCTCTCTTTCTGAAGTTTTCTCATTTTTTATGGCATGATGTACCCTTAAAAAACAAGCTATAAAATATTAAAGTGCATTTTTTAAGGCAGATCTTTAAATATCATATGATTGACAAAAGAATGTTATAATTATAAAAATTTAAATCAATTTTAGTGACTCCTGGGATTGAGTTTTTTGTGGTTAATTTGTTATTTCCTTTATAGAGAAAGATATTTTCATAAATCCTGACCAAGAATGGAAATATTTTGTCATTTATTTTCTTTCTTTCTGATAAACTTGCTCTTTTGTTCTATGTATTGCTGTTGTGAGTATAATAAAAAATAAGTCCAAAAAAATCAAGTGTTATTTTAGTGTTGAAATTTGGTATTTGTTGCTATAATCAGGATATTTTATTTCATTTCTCAAAAAGATATATGTTTTCTTGGCAAAAATGTTTCCTTTTTAACAACATACTCTATCATTATATGTTCTAACTCTAAAACTGGTAGAGTAGTATTCCCTCAGTAAGCATGAGAATACCAGGAATCCCAAAATACTTCTACCATGCTCAGTGGTGGAAGAACAACAATCTGCATCCATTTGGATTTCTGAGAATGCAGAAAGATAAAGAAAAACATTAAACTATAAAATCAACAACAAAAACATCCAATATTTAGCAGTTTATTTATCCAAAATATATCAGTGTTAACGTTTTTATAACATTTATATAGAGACATATTTTTATATGTCTATAAAACCTAAAAGAATGTTTATTCTTTTTTAATTCCTGAAAACAATGATAGTCTTCTATTACATTATTTCCTGTAGAAATTCTGTGTGGATAGGTAGATTGACAGAATATAACATATTTACACACATACACACACATTTTCAAAGAAAACCGAAAAACAAAAAACCTTTTAATGGGTTTTGTACTTTCCCATATAATTATCTTTAAATGAAAATATCTATATGTTGAGAAACAATACTCTGGAGTCTTTCTGCATGACTATTATTTGCTTTTTTCAAGGATGTTTGTATAGAGAACACCTTGGAAGATAGATACAGTGTCTCTCTTAAGGAAGTGTACATATCTTCCCTATTTTACATCCCTCCTATGGGATTTGAAAAGCAAAGGGAGCTGATGCAAACATACAATTCATCCCACCTCTTGAACCATAAGTAAAAAAGGAATTTGACTCTGACCCGAGAATCTCATTTCTTCTGCCAGCATCCATAAAACAGTGGCAGACAAGCTTGTCAAGTTACAAACTGGCTAAAATCTCTGAATTCTTATACTTCTTATCACCTTAGTACATACAAAACTACACAAGAAAATAATATAAAATGACATGCTTATGTTTTCCTATTGATATGTAATTACATGAGTAAAATACACAGGTTGTAAAAGTACAGTTTAATGAGTTTTGATTAATATATACCAATCTTATCCCCAAATGATTGTAAATATACAGTTTAATGAGTTTTGATTAATATATACCAATCTTATCCCGAAACGATATGAGCAAGTTCCATCACTTTAGCATTCTCTTGTATCCTTTTTTAACCAGCTCCTACTGTGAACTTTTCTAAGCAATGATTCTTATTTCTATTCTCATAAATTTTTGCGTGTTCTTGAAGTTCACTTAAATTAAATCATTTTGTATAGGTCCTTTTGTGTCTTCTTTTTCTCTAAATAATGTTCCTGAAAGTCATCTATGCTGTTGTGTCATTATATTTTGTTATTTGTTGCAGAGTAGAATTTCACTGGATTCATAAGCACAATTTGTCAACCATTCTTTTGTTGATAAACATTTTTATCGAGTTTTTTGTCCATATGAATAAAACTGCATCAATTATTCTTCTGTAAGTCTCTTTGTGGACGTATGTTGGGTAAATACCTAGGAATGAAATGAATAGATCATATGGAGTACTATAAAATAGGTATATGGTATAAATTTAGCTTTTTAAGAAATTAGTAACTAGATTGCCAAAGTGGTCTCCACCGTTTTATACTCCTACCATCAAAATATGAGAGTTTCAGCTACTCTTCATCTCTACATTTTGCCATTTTAATTATAAACATCCTAGTAGGTGTAAAGTAGTATCTCATTGTGGCTTTAATTTGCATTTCCTTGATGAAAAACAATATTGAATAACTTCTCATGTGAATGTTGTTATTGGTGTATACTCTTTTGCAAAGTGTCTGACTAAATTTTTCTTATTAAAATTGTGCTTTTTGCTTCTTATAGCTCTGTAGAAATATTTTATCTCTTTATTCACACACTTATACTTTTTATACATACATATATTAAATATTTCCAATCTATAGCTTTCATTTTTATGTTCTTAATGGTGAATTCTGATAAATGGGTTTTAATTTTTATGGAGTTGTATTTATCTTTTTTGATAGATGCATTATGTTAAGTGTTCAATCCATTCAGAATTAATTTATTATTTTTCTTATTGTTTGAGGTATGGGTTAAAGGTGTTATTATGAGGTATTGTTTTACTTTACATACATTGTTTTTCTTAAAAAAAGATATCCAGTTGTTTTGAGATCTTTGTTCAAAGACTTGCCTTTCTCCATTAGATTGCATTGGTGGAATTCAAATGCCCGTGTTTATTTGTATCTTAACATAGTTACATGCCTATAATATCCCACAAGTTGAAATCACTAGGTCTGTGATATTTATTTGGTATTTGTAATTTTGGCTAAAAATTCAGTTAAAAATTTACCTGCGCTTGAATATACTATTTGTATATCAAACCAAAAGCCATTTCCGCAGGGTATAAACCAGTTTTCAAATAAAAATTTTAGTTTTGGTCTAAAATACATCATTCAGATTGTACCTTGATTGACTCAAAAGATAAAGAAGATTTTATGAAAGCAGCCAATAGCTTTTAAACAGATGTTTATGTACTATTTTATAGATCAGAGCTCATTTCTACATAAAAAATTAACATTAAAGTTTATATTTATCGGCTGACTAATTCCCATATCTCTTTACTTGGATCAAATGTGCACAGGCTTGAAGTACTTTTCAGTATAAAACAAACTATTTGCATATATAAGTTATAGAGAAAAAAAGCATTGAAAATGTGATTTAATAACAGTCTATCTCTGCATATGTAAAACAAATATAATTTTTGCCAATAAAAATGGAATTTATCATTTTTTCAATAACTACAGGGAGCTTTTTAGGTTTGTTTTAATACAGCATAGTAATGATTTCCTGAATGAAACCTTTAGGGTGACAGATTTTTTAAATTCTCTGTTTTCAAACTATTCAATCCAAAACTTCATGAAATGTTTTACAAAGTTCTAGAAATATTGCTAATTCTAATTTTTTAATATATAGTTTAATATTTAAAGTCCCAATATATGATGGTATTAGAAGTTTCGCATCTCTAGTAGATAATTTCCATTACATTTTAGTAATTCACAAAACACCACAGGAGATGATAATAGACATGGAGGCCGAACTTAACGTTAATGAACTTTCTACATTTATTAGACACTTTGGATAGAGTTTTTGCGTGATGTGCAAGAGAGTGGAAGTACAACTCTAATTGCCCTTAATTGAAGATGCATAATTAATTCTCTTCATACTGTGCTAAAAATCCCAGTGTCTATTATTTCAATTGGCCTCTAAATATGAAGATGAAAAAACTGTGTTATAGTGATAATATTTATCAAAATAAACTTTAAAATATGAAATACTTATCATAAAATAATCTTAGCTCTTTTATAGTGATATGTAAATTACTTTTTCTTTCATATAAGCTTAACAATATTTAAAGATATGTGTTGAAAAGATGATTGCATGAACTCTCCTTATATAAACTAGTAGTTTTAAAAGGAACTTATTATAAGATCATAATAGAGTTGAACCTGTAAATGTATACATTAAAATTGAGAATTAAGATTAAACTTTTTTAAAAAAATTTTTAAATAAATCTATATCAGTAAGAGTTTTAAAGTAATATAAATTTCTTTAGGATTGTCAATCCTGAATAAATTCATAAAATAATAACTGGAATCCCCTATTTTTTTATTTTCTAAAAAAGCTAAATTATAAATATTTATATCATAATGGTGTAAGAGAAATTATAAATGCAGTAACAAAGCATGATTATGGAAAATAAAAAAAACAAAACATGATCTCACAACAATGAAACTATTTTAATTTTATTTTAAATGCATTTATAAATCAGTAAATGAATGAGTATAATCAGACCACAGTATGTTGTAATTTTTTAAAAAACTTATTTTAATAAACTTCACACCCAAGAACTTTTATAATCTATTATAATTCTCAGATCATTCTGTAGGTGCTTTTTACACTAACTCTTTTAAAATGAACTTTCTTTTAATACAACATAATTCTTAACTGATGTAAAGTATTAAATATTTATCTGCTTACTACATAAATAAAAAGAAAACAGTATCCAACAGTTGTGGAATCACTATGTAGTCATAGTTATAAGAAATATTGAAAATATTAGTTTTACCAGAGAATAAAACAAAATCTATTTTAAGTTTATGTCGACTCAAAAATCTTCTGATGTTTTGATGGGTTAATTCAATTTCCACTATATATATATCTATACAATATATATAGATATATCATATATACATAGTATTTTCTTGCATGATTGGGCTGGATCTTTTTGTAACTTAAGTAAATACCGCCCCCCCCCCAAATATTCATGTGTCCAATGAGATCAAAGAATATAAGCATATGTTGCTTCACAGTTCTTTTCCGAGGCACAGTATTTGTGCTGTGGTACATTTCTATGATGCTTATTTTCATTATTTCTTCCGCTTCCATTCCAGACTGAATTAAGGCACAGTTTGAGCTTTCAGTTTATGCAGTGAAGATGATACTATTCTGCATATAATGGTCCCTTGTCTCTTTTTTTAGTTGTCTGTTACTGATACAGTATGAATAACAAGATCATAAACATTCCTAATTAAGCCATAAGACATGACAGGTTGTGAATTGTGTTGTAATATTTCACACCTAGTGTGTTGCTAAGCATGAAGCTGAAGGCTCTGAGCCATCAATGCACCTGAGCGTGAATTAACACTGCAATTCATGCCCTGGAATGGCTGACTTTGATTAGGAAATAGTGAGTTTATTTGATAATTAAAGAAATAACTTTATTTTGTGTTTCTTCCTATTTTAATTTTATATATACAGGTTAAATAATATCAATTTGTTTAGAAAAAGATGTTTTTTCAAATAATTGAAGATAAACTATGGAATATAATATTTTGAAACCAAAGAAAGACACTATTGAAATTTACTGTGTATTGTATACATTCATAGCAAGCTTCTCATTTGTTATTTCACCATATTCGCTTTTGATAATGATTGACATAATTTTGCGAAAATAGTTTTAAAGCCTTCGAGGGTAACCCTTGCATGATGCCCATCATAACATAATGCAGTTTGAATGATTCTGTCTCACTCAATTATTACCTTAATGTCGTAAGTGTATGAAAGTATGAAAACAAAAGGTCACAGTTAAAAAGAAACACCATGGAGGCAGATGATGTCTCAGATACAACACAGCTGACATTTAGAAAATTATATAGCAGTATACTTTGTGCTACTGTGATAGTACTCATTACGTATGTACTTTGAAATGAAATCATTGAAGATAAAATAATAGCTGTAACATAGAGCTAAATAGCCTATCTTTCAAGTTACTAAGTAAAATACAAATACATGTAAAATATGTTATAAAAAATGTTTAATTGATAATAAGGAAATCAATGTTAAGCTACTTAAATTTATTCAAATGGAATTATATTATGCTGATAAAATATGTTTTTTTGAACTTTGTCTTTATTTAACATTATCTTGCTATTCCTTACGATCCCATATTCACTATAGAATCACAAATGATGCACTATAAACTATTTTAGATTTCAAAGAAAATATATCACTATTTTTAACAACATAGATTTTGATATGAGATAAAATTAGTAGCCTCCTTTTGTTTTAGCTGGAAGAATTTCCTTTAGCATTTGTTGTAAGGCATGTCTAGTGGTAATGAACTCCCCTTAGCTTTTGTCTGAGAAAGTCTTCATCTCTCCTTTATTTCTGAAAGACAGCTTTAGTAGGTAAAGCAGGGGTCCCAAACCCTCAGATCATAGCCCAGTGTGGGTCCATGGCCTATTAGGAACCAGGTCACACAGCAGGAGGTGAGCAGCAGACAAGTGAGCGAAGCTTCATCTGTATCTACAGCCACTTCCCAGAGCTAGCATCACAGCCTCCGCTCCACCTCCTATCATAAGGCATTAGATTCTCATAGGAGCACCTGTCCCCGGTGCCAAAAAGTTTGGGGACCACTGAGGTAAAGTATTCTTGGTTGGCATTTGTTTTTCCCAGCACCTTAAACATATCGTTCCACTCTCTACTGCCTTGCAAGTTTTCTACTTAAGAATCTACTAATCGCCTTAAGGGGTTCCCTTGTAGGAGAAGACTTTTAGTTTTCTTGTTGCTTTCAAAATTCTCTCTTTGTCTTTGATTTTTGATAACTTTATTACAAAATCCTTTGCGGAAGTCATCTTTGGGTTGACTCTCTATGGAGAAGCTATAAGCTTCATGTACCTGCATGTCTATATCTCTGCTTAGATTTAGGAAGTACAGCCATTATTTCTTTAAGTAAGATTTCTGCCTCTTTCTTTCTCCTGCTGGGATTCTTGTAATGCAAATATTGTTTTGCTTGATGATATCCTTTTATTGTAATTTATAATTACTGTGTTCTATTGGTGGTATCATGCTCCCCTGATTACTCTGTTACCTGCCTCTTCCAGACTTTATGGACTGGTTTTGGTGAAGTAAGGGCCTCACCTGTGGATGGGTGTGAGCCATTTGCTTACATTGTAAGAGTAATAATCCTATAAATGTCTTTCTTCTTTACCGCAGAAGCATTTGCTCATATTCAAGGGATGTTTTGCCATAGGGGCCTTTCCTTACCCTCCTTTGACAGGCTTTGCTCCAAAGGGGATAAGAGGCAGATGTGGCTGCTACTATTTAAGCTCTTTATCTCATAATTTGGGGGCTTTTATCTTCTGGTACAGAATCTGTTGCACGTTCAGATAAACATCTGGCTCTCATTGCATCACCATGTAGGGAATTGGAGCATGAGGGACCAATATAAAAAGTATGTACTTATTATTTTAGAATGATATATTCCTCGATTCTAGAGCTATAGACACAGATCTGGAGTGTGGTACTTAATAATTATGTGACCTTTTAAGAGTGGTTTATTGACTTATTATTCTGGTCTCTTATCATTTCTATTAAATATTTGAATTATTTGAATATGTTTTAATGCTCTTTCTTCATAAACCATATTGAATTATTTGAATTATTTGAATATGTTTTAATGGTCTTTCTTCATAAACCATATTGCATGGTATTTTAAACTATATTAACTAAGCAACTGACAAGTGAGGGTGTCTATATTCGAGCAATAACTTTTAGAATAGAAATAGGAAGGTTAATTTTGTTTTGGTAGTAGTATCAATAGAATTAATCATCCATTAAATGTACAGAATAGAAAAAAAAAACTAAATTTAGAGTGTAGTTTTTTCTTAGGTTATTGTGGTGCTATTAAAAATAATTGTTAGAATGTAGACTTAATTTGGAGAGATATATAAATTATCTTATTTTATTATTTTGGGTTTGACTCGACAGAACTCAGGTGAAGCCATCAAGTAGAATCTTAATAGTAGAAAATTAAGCATTTTTTAGAATAGAATAATGAATATAAAGAGACTATGTTATATGCCTAAGGTCACATGACCAGTGAGTCCTGTATGGAATCAGCAGTAGTTCCATAACCCCTGCTCTTTTCCCCACTACATCCTGAATCTAAAATTTTAATTCCCCCATAAAGTTTTTAAATATTTCCCATTAGAAAAATTAGCTAGAGATAACTTTTATTCCACTGTCTAAGACTCAAAGCCTGAGGATCATCTTTGCTTTAGCTTGAAAGTATCCAAAATATAACCGTTTTAATTCTGTAATAATTCTAAGATTATTTCTTCCCTCTTCATTTCTAGTTATGAAATAGAGTAAGACATTTGTCTTTCTCAACTGAACAACTAAGATAACATTTTAGTCCTTCACCACTTCCAGCTGGGATCACCTATTGCAATGCTACTCAAAATGTGGTCCATAGACCAACAACAGTCCAAAGATCATTTGAGATATGTCTACACTAGGTAATTGCTTAAATTAAAAATATTAAATTTGAAATTTTATAGTAATTTGATAGAATAATTTTTTGTCCATTGAATCTAATAAAAATTCAGAGCTTGTATTTTATGTATCATTTTAATTTCATTTATCAAATAATTTCACTTTTATTATATTTTATAAAATTATTGGCCTGTAGTAAATTAGGGGAAAAAACACTGATTCTTCACTACCTTAAGTTTGAGAAGTAGAGATCTATTCTTGTACTCTTATCCGGGACTCAGTTATTTACAAAATAAAGTCCAATATTCCATGATATCTATGACCTAGTGTCTCTCTCTCTCTCTCTCTCTCTCTCTCTCTCTCTCTCTCTCTCTGTTTTTATAACAATCTATCATTCTTTATGAATTAGAAGGACATAGTTTAGAACTCCAACACCAAATTGCTTGTAATTTCCCACATACCCTTGTACATTTGGGCTACTCTTTGGAATTTGAATGCCCTATCTCAAAAATACCCAGCCCCACACTAATATAGTTTACTTTCTCCAACTCAATATTTAGGAAATGATCCTTGTTCTTATAATCTTATCATGAATCTACTGAGTATTAATTGTAATTCTTATTTTCTCCCAAGTACCCTTTTCTTTAATTTCTAAAGTGATAATACAATATATCATTATATTTGTTTTTTCCCAAATGTGTTCCAAATAAGACATAAGGGAAAAGATTATATTTATTTGTATTACTATGTCCAGTGCCTAGTGTAGTATTTAGAATACAAAGTTTGAAAGTAAGAAGAATATAATAGGAAGAGTATGGGATGGAAGTAGTAAATTATCAGAAGTTTATCTATAATAGAGAGGTTTTAGAATATGTAGATATTTAAGTTAATATTACTATAAACAAACCACTTCAAACTCAATGGGTTAAATCTTTTCAAAGATTCTGTGGATTGGAAATTTGGGAAGGGCTATCCCAGACACCAAATACATTCTTCACTAATTCAATAAAGTTATTATTTATTAGCTATTACAAATGAATTAGAAACTTTGGAACAATCAAAGAGACGGTACTTTTCATTAACACTAATCTTATTATGATTTTACATACAAGGTGAAATATCAACCATTTTGCCTAAGAATGGTAAGTGGCAATGACCAGATATAATTTAGAAAAGTATAGCTCCATAAAGAAAGGCCTGATTTTCCCGGGCATATCGCACATGTTATGATTTAATTGAACTGCCTCCCAATTACAAAGATAAAAGTGACTTTACTTTAGAAACACATTCATTTCTCACATTCTTGATCGTTAAGCATTAAGCAGGGTATGGAAAATTTTACATGACAAAAACACTGGAGAGTGACTGAAGCAAAAATCATATAGTATGGTTATATACAATCAGGCAATGGTTGCTAAGAGTAGGCTTTAGAGCAGCAGCAGCAGCAGCATCACCTGGAAAATTTTTAAAAATAAAAATTCTCAGTCTCCACCTCAGAGGGTCCAGTAGTCTGAGTTTTACCAACTCTCCAGGTGATTCTGATACACTCATACGTATAGCAAGGGAATAATTTTGAATGGAATGTGGAGCTACCCACAGAGTCTTTAACAATATATTACAAATTTAATTCATGTGAAATTTTGACTTTCTGAATCAATTGTATAAAGAAGTATCAATCTTTAAACCTCTTTAAATATAAACCACGAGATCTGTTTTTTACTAATTGCAGGATAGTTACTATTGTATATTAAAGAATGACTAATTTGATGTTATTCCATTTAGAACTGAGTTCCTTTTGCCATAACTACTTATTCAATTCCAGGTTTTTCTTAGATTTCTCGCTTTTCATCTTTATCCTGTATTTTTGTGGATTTACATATATTCTTTACCTCAAGGGAGAAGAGAGTAAGCAGTCTCATAAATGTTCTGTCTGCACTGACCTTTGAGTGAGATTCATACACTTAGTCTTCAAAGCTGCGTACCTCACTCATTATTGATACCTTGGGCCTGCTATGTCCATAGGTAGCCATCTCCAAACTCTCTACCTCTGCCTCATCCCTATCTTAGAAGATTTAGGGAGATCGATTGAATCTAACCCACATTTCCATCCCTTCAGAGGAGATGGAAAGATTTAGGGAAGCCTCCTCTATTCCACAGTCTGCCCTTGGGGGGTTAAATCTGCCTCAGCAGCTCTATCTCTACTGTAACTCTTCCTTCTGTCAATGTGCTGAATGTAGGGTTTCTTTAGATAGTATGCATCTCTATCCTTTACAAGCTAATTGTTTTTTATTGCTTCTATTCCACTTGTAACCTAGAGATTTAGCCCAGGGGTAGAGGCATCAGGTTCCTTCTCAATGATCCAGCTGGTACAGACTCCTCAGATCCACCCTCCTACCAGCTCTCAGAATTTGGGAAGAGATTCACTCTCAAATCAGTTTACATATTCCTTATGTCCTTCTACAGCATAAACTCTGTGCAGCTGTTCCTTCAAACTGTAATATTTAATTGGCGTATCTAAACTTTGGGAACTGTTTTATTATACCCTAACCTATCTTTTAAGTTTTTACTCTTAATAATCTCCATCATTTTTTGGTTAAAGAACATCCTTTTTCAAATATGTACATAAATCAAACATTTGGATTATGTAATGTTAAACTCTGCCTTTTAAAACTATTTTCTTTATATTAGGTTTCAAAAATAATCTATAAAGTCCATTGACTTTTTTATTCTAACCTTATTAATCTAAACTTTAGACAATGCATACCTCGGGCTTAATAACATGAGGGACCATTGAGAAGAAAACACCTAAAAACTCTAAAATCTTTAAGTTCTGTGGCAGTGCATAAAGAAGAAGGGACCCTGGGCTGAAGAGCAGAGAATAATCAATAATTGATTTATTTATTTAATTTGTTTAGTACTATACATACTGATTTGAACAGATCATGTCTCAACACTGGTTTTAGAAACTAGAAATATAACATTGAACAAAAATTAAAACAAAAATCTTCACCTACATGTAGCTTACAATTTAACCAAATCTGAATTAAGGAATGCTGGCCCTTTGTGGCATTGGGCAGTCATTACTGTTAACTCCTATTGCTACTTTGAAACATGACGAGCATACTTAAAGGAGGCAGATCTGCTTCAATGTCATTGCTTTATATGTTTTCTTTGTGTAAAAATAATGCATCTCAAGTAGAAAAACCAAGCCTTAGTTTTACCTCTTTGGCAAGATTGTACAAAAAATGCCATGATATAATCCATGTGTGTAGAAAATGCCATGATATAATCCATGTGTGTATAAATCTTTTGATTTATAATAGGGACTACATATAATCCAGTATGTGAAAATCTAAAATTACATTGTGGGAGAAGCTCTGATAATTTAGAACTAACTTAGGTTTTTCAATAATTACTGAAGTATTGTCATGAAGGAAAAAAAAACCTACTCATGTTATGTCACCTTCATTGCAATGAATATATAATCTAAGAAAAATGATGGAAAAATATAAATTATATTACTCTTTACTTTGTATCATATACAAATACAAACAAAATATTAAATTAGAAAATAAAATATGTGATATTTTAAAATTTTTTGAATTATAGCAAATATCAATAAAGATTAAATCCTAAGAGCAAAAATATTCTTAGCTAAAGAGTCTTGAGGCATATCTTTCAATTTTACAAATATTTGTTTTTCATATAAATACTATCATACATTTATTTCCTATAAATTATGAGCTATTTTCTACTAGGGTATCACTATTTACTTTAAAAACAGCTCATATCCCAATTAATTTAGAAAAAGAACCTGGAATTTATCTCATTGCAAAACTTAAAATGTTTGTTTTAATGACAAGCATTTGCTATATTTCAAAGCCTAATTTCAAGAGCAGGTATTGAGAGGAAGAATAAAGCATAAACCGTATATTTTGCTAATAGTGCAAACTAGTTTGAAAGAACAGACAGGCTGAAAATAGAAAAGTCGATGGAGTAATCAATACACTCAAAGGAGGATGAAATAGAGGATACACAAGTCCCATGATTAGTAAGCAGACAACAATTCATAGCAGCAACCCTCCAAAAAAATACAATCTATTTCCCTACTATTTGGATAAGGAATGAATCTGAAGGCTGAACATAAATTCAGACTCTTATTCTAATACAGACATTATTGGGAAAATGGAATTAAATATGTAATCATATGTAAAAATTGGGTACAGATAGGAGATGCTACTTGATTTTCTTATTGATATCTTTATGATTTTGAAATATAAGCTTTTATGAATAAATATTTTGAGTAATTTAGAAATTAAATCACTTTAAAATTTCTACTTGTGTTAAAATTTAAAAATGACTGTTAAATATCCATTCTATGTAGCATCACTGTGATTTTCTCCTTTTTAACTTTATAGTTAGCATTTCGAAGTTAACAAGGAACAAGCATAAAGCCAAAAACTGTAGGAGACAATTTCTTATGAGTTTAATACATTCTGATTAAAATCTAGATAGACATTAAGTCTATTCTCAAGATGACCAGTATCCTAAAATTAAATATCACTTTATCCAGTAAAATATATTGAGTTGGGATCATATATATGCAAATTTAAATGCAAAGCAGGGAAAATAATAATAGTAAAGTCATAAAATCTCATTATACCTAAATCACACAGCTCTACTTACATATATTTCTATATTCTTTGCCCACCTAACTGTCTCTTTCTTGCTCTTTCCTTCATACATTTATTCCTTTAGAAAAGAATCAGAAAGGATTAATAACTAAAGAATATTTAATTCAACAAATAAATATATTTCTTATGAATGACAGTCCTGGCAAGAATTAGCAATGAAGGAAATTCCTATCGCACGCATTCATCTCTCTGTAACATACACACACCTTCTTAAGAGATGTTTGAAGCCTCACATTCTCTCTTTCTTTACCTCCTCTCCTAATCAAAACATATTTAGAGGAAATTGTATTTTTATCAGTCTCTATGCACAAATGCACGTTTTTTTTTCACTGTTACATATGACAACCTGTCACAGTGTGTAAAAAACATAAAAATTCCAGGCAGTCGTATACAAGTGGGAGAGACATTTGTGTGTGGGAGTTTCTTTACACTAGTAACAACTTATGCTATCAGTGCATAATTTCTCTGCTTAAATAACATTCTACATAGAATAAACCCAGTGTGATATAATCAAAGTGCTATTATTGTAGTGGACAGTCATATTGTCTATCTAACATTTGCTTCTCCCTACATTGTTTCTCATGTATACTCATTTTATTTCAGACTGCTGGATGCCTCAGAACTGCATGAATCTGGGGAAACTTCCTCAGTCCCCTGTTCCTGACCTTTAGGAGTAGATGCAGTTAATTAAATCATTTGGTGCGTGGACAAGGTGAATAAGAAATGACCATTTTGAAGGGAAGGAGTCCAGCTCCCAACTCAAGAAGAAAGGGTTTTCACATCTCTCTCTGGCTTTGAACTAATATCCAGCATGTGGCTTCGGTTTCTCTGCCTGTCATCTTATGGCAATGAGAAAAATCGTCTAAGGAGAAAGGCTTTCACTGACTGAAAGACCAGAGAGAAGTAAAGAAACTGGGTTGCTTTCCTACTTAACTCTATGTTGAATAATATACGATTTGTTTACATTTTTAAAATTTGAATGAGTGTCTGCTACTTGCAGACAATAATAGTATTTTAATTCTTGGAGCCATGTTGACCTTCAAGATGCAAAAGCTTTATTTAACATTTCAGTTCTAAGTTAGCAACTTAGTTCCCAAAGTACACAGGCTAATAACCTTCCAATACGACCTGAATCAAACATTTGGATGATACAGTTAAACTTCACAACATCATAAAGAGGTAGTCCTTATTCTCCCATCGCTTTTCAGATAAGATTCTCTCAAAGATCAGTGGCAGAGCCAGGATTAAACCCAGGCTGTCTGAATTCAGAATCCATTCTCTTTATGGCATTTCTACATGTCCATTTACAAAAAGAACACCCCATAAAAGCTGCTCAGTAACTCTTATAACAGTATTTTGACGAATAACAGTCCATCTCTAGTATAATCTATATTTTTCTAATAACCCTAATTGGCACTTATTTCTGCAGTTGTTTTGCTGAATACGAACAGATTGGAGTGATGAAATAAACAGTGGAAAAAAAAAAAACATTCAGTTTAGCAGTCTTTTCCTTCTAATCTCTTTTTGGTTGTCACAGTGATTTCACTTCATTAATTTTAGCCGACATAGTTCTAATTTTATTTTCTGATAAAGTCATGACATTATACTTCTTTTATTCTGTAAATATAAATATTGGATAGGAAGAGAAATCAAAGCCAGAAGGAAATGAGATTCCTTATAGAGTCTAGAGAGAAAAATTAAACAAATATTAGAATGTAATGAAGAGAGAAATTGGTCAACATTACATATGATGTATAAAAATAAAAACATTTTGTGAATGTTTTTTGACTCCCAATCAGAGAGAGTTTAAATGACCATTTTTAAAAATGAGGAAAAATTATAGTTTGTAATGGTTTCTGAGCTCCACAACCCTATGTCGAGCTTGACTTTTGGAACATTTAATGCCAAAATTTAATAGATGAAGTAAAGATTCTGATTCTGATACCCAACAACACTAAACGGCTTCAGATGTGTAACCAACCAAATGACTCAGACTATATATTTTGAGTTTATGGTTATAAGTTTTTTTATTCATCAAGGCAGGGTTCACGAAACATTATGTACAAGGAGTCAAATAGAAAATATTCTAGGCTTTGTGGACCATATGGTCTCAAGTCTACTTGCAATTACTCAGCATTGCCATTTTAGTGTGGAAGAAGCTATAGACAATACATAAATGAATGGGTATAATTGTGCTCCCAAAAAACTGTGTTTACAAAAGAGAGGCACCAGACCAGATTTAGATGGTGGGTCAGAGTTTGCCAAACTTGATCTTTTAGTAACTACAGAAAACTTACAGAAACAATTATCAAAAATTACATAAGATTAATTTCATTTTTACTTAACAATATTTCATACTCCCTGCTTTACTTTTTATCCTTAATTATTAGATTACTCTTTTTTTTTACACATTTCAGTTTCTAATATGTGAAAGATATATGTGGATGTGTAACTCAGTAAGATGGACAATTGTTGACTACAATGAGAGTCTCTCTATATAATGTAATGATACATTCTAATACATACTTTCTGAGCAATGTTTATTAAAACAAAAATAATAACCTTTGATCTATCTTTTTCAGTTTTTTCTTAATATTTACTGAGCTGCTATAATATTTTGGGCACTATAAGTACACGAGGACTATAAAGATGAGTGAGAGAATTTCCATGCTAAAAGGCATGGACAGCAGATGGACTCTATTTCTCTTCAAAAAATGAGACAGTCAGAAAAGCTTTTGTGTTAGCAAAGACACAAAGGTTCAAAACAGTTGGGTGCCTCTGCAATAAAGGATTAATTCAGCAATTCCGGCTTATCCAAATCCTTCATATTCTAAAGACCATTTTAGCCTTTGCCCAAATCCTGGGAGATATCTAAGCCCTTGGACCTACACAACCCGTTAAGAATGGCATTTCGTATCTGAGGCATTGGCCAAGCCAGATAGTTTATGCTCATATTTATGGTGAGGCCTTGGATCATATGGTATCAGTTTGACCCTGAGAAGGGCTGGAGACTGAGGGACTAAGGAATGCAGGCAGGCAACTGATCCCCAATAAAAGCCCTAAACACCAAAGATGGATGAGTTTCCAAGCTTCTCAATACTTCATGCATGTTGACACACATTGCTGCTGGGAAAATTTAGCACTGTCTGCATGACTCAACTGGGAAGAGACAGCTTGCTCCTGATCCTTCTCACACTCTGCTTTCTGCAACTTATTTCTGTTGCTGATTTTACTTTGTACCCTTTCACTATAGTAATAAACTATAACCGAGTGTGTAACAGCTTTTCTGAGTTCTGTGATTCCTTCTAGTGAATCATGAACCTGAAGGTGGTCTTGGGGATCCCTCATCACAGTACCTTTAAGGAAAGGTAAGCTATTCAGAATGCCTAGGTTATAAAGAGAGAGGCAGAGACTAGTGGTCAGTGTAAGTTGATGTGTAGGTTGGGAAGGTACTGAAGTGTTTTGTAAAATATTCTTAAAATTTATGTGAAAACATTCTTAACATTGAGTTTTTTCTTACATATTAAGTGTTGTGAAATCTGCCTTGCCATCTTCCCCCGCCCCCCTTAAAGAAAGTGTTATTGGAATACTTGTACTGGAATATTGTAAAAAAGAGTCACATATTGGATGTGACTACATTCACGCTACAACAGAGTTACTTTCTTCTGACAGACTGAATGGTCTACAGAGCCTAAAATATTTGCTCTCTGACCCTTTACAGAAAAAGTCACAATTTCTTATGTATGATGAGAAGTTATTGAAAGATTTAAGCATGAAGGAAATATGGTCAATTTTAATTTTTATGAATAGTGCTGAAGATTTGTTTTAATTTGTTCTGGGTTCCTAAATACTTGTGGAAAAGGTTGGCTATATTAGATGTGGTTATATTAAATATGGCTAAATTAAATGAATGATAGAAGTAAAATAAAACACATTTCACTCTAGTGAAAAGACAGTGTTAACTTAATAAAATTTATTGCACTATTTTGCATTTCAAATGTAATTGAAATATAAAATTGAGGAATGACTCATCATACATTCTCTGCCATTTAAGTACAGAATTTTTGATAAGGTAATAGAAAAAAGATGATTTCTATATCTTTTATAATTATAAAAACTGTGTAGTTATCTATCTGCATGTGTCACATATAAAATATTTTGATGATAAAACATTGTGTTGAAAGTTTTTATCAAGGGCCCTTATGTTGAAATTTAATAATCAAAATATCCTGCACAAATTTAACAAGTATACGTTGTCTTCTTTTTTTCCCGAAAAATAAAAAATAGGACTTTCAGTTTACGATTCCCCATGTAAAAAGCTTAGAAGTCTTGATTCTACCCTACCAAGTAAAAAGCTGAACAGACTGAAAAATCAACTCCTCTGGAATCTATAAGGGAGGATGCAGGGAAACCTGCTACCTCCAAGACTGGAGAGAGAGAAGAGTGAATACAAGGGGTTATGGCTATCCAAGATCCTTGAGCAGAAACTGCTGTGGGAACCAGTGCAGAGGGAGAAAAAATTGAACTCTAATAGAGGACTAACTGGGGGCTCAGTGGTGACAATTCTGAGTTAAAAATTCCAAGGAAACCCAGTTGTAAGATAGTCTCCACACTTTTGTGAGTTTTATCTCCAGAAACTTAATCAGGTTGTCATAGTAAATATCAGAAAAAAATACCCTCATGCTTCTGGCAGGGGGAGGGAAAGGGAACCATTCTGAAATATTCCAGGGCCCTCTTTCTTCTTAAGAAGTCATGCCCTCAGAGCCTAACCTGCTGGGTTATTGTCTGAGCCTAACTGACCTGGGGAAGGGAAATATCCAACTCCACTACACTCTAGCCAAACATTGTCCTAAAACCTCGGTTTTAGAAAACCTTTGTCAGAGGTTCTAATACAGGATTCGTAATTTCTTATAGAGATATCTTGAGATATCATTTAGAGTTATCCTGAGTTATCCTACTTTGAAATTAAAGTAGTTACTGGAACCATCACAAGATCTTGTTAATGAAATATATATATTTCTATATCATATATTTACTTTTGTTCAATATTTTGTAAACTATAGTTATTTTCTTAATTACTCTATATGTTATATATTATACGACCTTAAAATTATTATTCTCAGAAGGTGTTTATAGGTTTTACCATACTGCCAAAGGGGTCCCTGGCACATAAAAGGTGAATTACCATTGCTTGTAGGCTGGGTTTTGAGAACTTTGAGTTTGAAGTAGTTGTCATGGTAATTTGAAGCCTGCACACTGAGGTTAGCAACAGGAGGCTAATCTGAAGCCGGAAGTACATATATCTACACTTTTCTTAGTATCTGCAATATACGATCCATCGGCAGGAGAATGAACAGTAAAAAAACAGGTCTTCTGGAGTGAGAGTGCTGAGTTTGAATTCCATCTTCACTCCTGGTTCTCTACATTTTATTTGAAAACAGGTAACAACGATACTTGTAGTGGTGTTGGCTTAAAGATTACATTATTTAGTACATGTACTGAGAAAAATATCTGTCCAATGGTAGTCAATCACTAAACACTTTTTGATCACTTTTTGAAGAGAATGTTTGCACAATTTGCATTTTATTCAACAATATATGATTTCTCCCTGAAAATTTCTAATATATGATGCTTTTATTAAAATAAAAATAGTTAAATTTACTTTACCTTTCATCAATAATGAGGCTAATCTTTCATTTTTATAGCATTTCTTGGTTTGTGAATTATGTTTTCTGTTATTTGCTTATTTTTATATTATAGAAATTTTGTGCGTTTTTTTCCTATTATTTATAACAAAGTCTTACCTGTTGTTTTAGTGTGAAATCCAAGAAAGCAGAGTCTGAAAAATAAAAGGTTTGTGAGATGCTCTTATTTTTGAGAAAATATAAAATCAGAGAAGCAGAACTTAAGGATACAGGGGCAAGGAGGGAAAGGAGAGCCAGTTCAAGGATGATTATCATTTGGTAATAAAATATACTGACTGGTTGATTTCATGACATTTTTTCTGAGTAGAAGTAAACTGGATGGATCTCAGCAAAGAGCATTTGAAAGAGGAAGGGGTAAGCACTTATGTGCTGGTTCCTAGATCCCATTAGTCAAAAATTTGTACTCCCAGTTTTTAACTGACCCCCAAATTTAAGTTGTTCATGCATATTATGTGAGGCATTTCATACCTCAAGGTCAAAAGGGAAGCCCCAGGTTTGGAGGCAAAAAATATATTGGTTGGGCCAAAGTCAGAGTCTACCCACAGGAAATTAGAGGCAGGGGGCAAAGTGCCAATTGCTACAGCAATGCTGGGGCTGGAAAACTGGCCAAGACCCAGAAGGTAGGGAAGGATCTGAAGCGATGCTAAGAGCTGCTTCCTGCAAGTATCAATGATGCTAACCCTGTGTTATAAATATGGTGACTTTTTCTCATGTTTCTTTTTAAATTTGTGGCATAGAAAATTTTAAATATATGTATGTAGTCTGAGATCTGTTTTAAAATTTTATTAGGTTGATTTATATCACGCCTAGTTATAACTTGATTAGTTATCATAATCTTAGAACTTTTCCTTAATGCCAAATAAAAACAATTTACTCCTGTCAGGATTATATTTCTAATATATTTAAATAGAATTAAATCCAAACTGTGATACTGTTACTATTAAAAAAAATAATACAACACAGCAAATACATCTTGACTGAAATGGAACTAAATTTAACATAACATTTCTAGACTACTTGTGGTTATGAATTAAGAATGATTTTTATAATTAATTAAATAACATTTTTCAATAGATATTTTTCTCGTAGCACCAAGCAGCATTTTATTTTCTTATTTTTCTTTCTTCCTGAAACACTTTTAAAAACAAAATGCTAATAATGATTACACAGTTACATTATTTCCCCAAATAATAAAACAAGCATTTTTAAAGAAAAATCATTATTTCTCCCTATGAAGGACTGTTGAATTACCTACTCCTTTGTTATACGTGGCATTAGAAATGGAATTGAGTTCTAAAATTATCGCTATAAATTCTTGTCTTTTATAGAAGGGATATTTTATAGTTGATTGCAAGCTCAATGTCCCATATTAGCAATTCATCATTTTACAATATTAATATTCATTTTTACTAAATATGGAAACCTCATATAATCAGCAATTTCCTCATCAATTTGGGGAAATCAAATTCATTATTAAGAGTTAGTATAATATTAACAGCAAAATGCCATTCCTGGTTTAAAAATAAACAAGTCTTGATTTACGTATTATATCTAATTTTGCATGTTATAAGAAAAGAGAAAATTTATAATGTGATTTAAAAATTATTTTAAAGCATATCTAACTCATTCAATCTATGTGCTAAATGAGAGAAAAAAGAGAGGAAGAACAGAAGAAGAAAGGAAAAAAGAAAAGGAGGGTAAACTAAAAATAAAGTTTATATGTTTTTCTTTCTAATGTTACCAACACAAACTACAAATGTATTTCTCATATTCTAAATAGACTTTATTCTTAGTCAATATCAGTCTTTTGGGGGGCCAATATAAATATAAAATTAAGACTTAATTTGTTCTATTCATATCAGAGAAATATCTAGAATTTTCAGACAAAACTATTAATAGAGAAATATCTATTTCTATTCCAAGAGGACACATGGCAGAGAAGGGTACAATTATGTATATTAGAATAAAAGCAAGGGTATCATGCTGCTGAAGATAAACAAAGAATAAAGTGGTAAGAAACATTTCACAGAAATTTTGTGGATACATGTTAACATCCTACTTGTATATATTTTTTAAAAAATTTTATGCAAATATTTTTCCATTTTTAATAAAGCTACTTATCTTTTTATACATTCTGGATGCAAGTCCCCTGTCAGATTTATGCATTGTAAATATTTTCTCTCTTCTGTGAATTGTCATTTTACTTGATGGTATCCTTTGAAGCACAAAAGGTTTTAATGTTAAGGAAGCCAAATTATGTACTTTTTCTTCTGTTGCTTATTTGTTAGTGCCATATCTAAGAAATAAAGTGTATGTATATGGATGTATGAAAGAAGGAAAAAAAAAATACTTTCCATTACTGAATACTTCTAGAAACTTGGTGGTAATTTAACAATTGCTATTACTACTGCCAGGCAATGTAGATTCATATAATTATCATGGTCTTTAAAAAGAAAGTCAGCGACAAATGACAAAGTTTGGACTCACAACGCAAAATCAAAGAAACTGAGCTCTTTAATTCTCGATATTTTGGATGAATACACAACAGAGATGAGCATTTAATAGCTGAAATTTTAAAAAGAATTCATGACTCACAATATTATAAGAACAATTAAAATAATTTTGTCCAATAATAAAAACTAAAACAAAAGTCTCATTGATTCCTCAAAAGTAATTGTTTGCCAATTATGGAATCTAAAGAATAGACTGTTACTCTTTCAAAAACAGAATAAAAATTACTCTAAAATTTTGTTTTGAAATTTCAGCTTTGTAATTTATGAACATCCTAGAGTTAAAAGATATCCTTTAAAAATAAAACTTTTAAATATTTAAATATATGAATAAAGTATATTGAAAGATAGGATTAATACATAATTTCAAAACTCTTACTCCTTAACACATTTCAAAGCTTGTGTTTATAAAAAAATGCTAATTATCATTATTAATTGGCTTTATAAACAAAAGTAGTAATGATTTTGAACTAATAAAATACATATCTTAATAAAATATTATTTGTTCCCCTAAATTTATATGCTGAAATCCTTATCCCCAATGTGATTGTATTTGGGACAGGGCCTTTAAGGAGATAATAAGGCTAAATAAGGTCATAAGGGTAGGGTCAACATTAGATTTTATATATATAATATATGGAAAAAGAACACTTTTAGAATAATCACATATCTATTTATATATATTGAACTATGTTGCATGAAATTTCTATGTGAATTTTAGGAGCTCACTTTTTAAAAAATATTGAGCATAAGACACTAGTTTATTTCAGCATATTTATGAATTTTAATATTGATATTCAATGTTATCTTCTAAAGCACATTTTGTTTTTCTAAATTGAATAAAATTCTACTGTATTAGTGCTGTATATCAAATAAACTTCATAAAATAATTGATATTTTATTGAAAATGTGGCTCCAGCAATAGTAACTCAAATACACTGTAACTTTTATGTCAATTTTGATTTGATCATTATAAAGAAATCTTTGCCATATCTGTTGGTCAACAGTAGTCATCGAATGCTATAAACTAGAAGAAATACCACAAAATAATTTTAAAATAAAGTAAATGGTTACTATTTTTATTATTCTATCCTTCTTACTATTTTTTTATGGGCAACTTAATTTTTATCTAATCTTAGACTGTGCTGGATATCTTTCATCTGCCTCTCCAAATGTATTCCTTACACTTTCCCACTAAACCTCTGCCCTGGAAAGCTGACCTATATATGGTCCATTAGTGGATATCTTGTTTTCTAGCGATGGTTTATTTCAGTCAACGAGATCCTTGAAAGGAGATCAATCGGAAGTAAAAGCATGAAGTGAGGATATTTATTCCTCAGGCTCCTTCCCTTCAGGATTATGCTAGTTTGGTTGGCTTCCATGATTGAAGGTTGCTGCTCATCAAAATCTACCTGTTCTCTTCTTTCAGGTTGTAGTAATAGTTCCCTCCCTACTTATTTTTAGTCCTAGAAGTGGTAATAACTTTGCTGTTACAAACTTCTTAGAATCATATCATCCTTTCTGATTTACTGTACTCTGCTCACGCTTTTAAAAATATTCTCATTATTGAAAATACTACCTGAGATATTCTAATTTGACTGTGCCATCTGTTCCATGCTGTTACTCTGTCTGAAACAGAGATCTAACTTCCAAAATGGACACTTTCAGTTTTGAGGAAACTTATGTAGGTTATGTTAGTAATATGATGCTAATGTAGTCAAATTAAAACATAACAAAAACCTTAATTTAAACTAATTTTCTCTAAATTATCTGTGTCAGTTTAGAGTTACTAATCTCAGTAATCACAAAATGTGAGTCAAATTTCTGTAATGAGCTTTACAGACCTTTCCTGGTACTGAAAAATTATTCGGAACTCTAAAAATGTCACAATATTGAAAAAAATAATTAAAGTTCATGACTTATATTCAGGAAGCCTAGATTTTACCATAGAGTTCAAACTGATGATTTTTAACATTAAGAGTTAATTTTGGAATGTAGCTTATGTGGCCCCCTATGGAAAGGTGGCTTTGTGAACCAGAGGAAGTGAAACATTCTTTTCATAATACAGGAAGCTGCATAAAAAGAAGGTACCATATTTGCAGCAAACATAAAATGCAGGTCAAGGTTTTGATGAGCCAGTTGTGGAAATCTTTGCTACACTCAACCTTTCCATCCTAAAAAAAAATCATCTTTGATGTCTGAGCTTACATTCTGCCACTTCCGCACAACTTTCTGAATGCAACCCCAACATCAAAACATTTCCTCAGGGAATGTAGTCTTCATGCTGGGCAGAACTGATTCCCTCTTCTGTCCCAGCTTTTCCTCTCCTCTATTGCTTGTGAGGAAAGGGAAAAAAAGAGAAATCGTTATAATGTGTGTGGACTATACTATTAGTGCTCAGAGAATTCTCATCCACTCCTCTTAACTGCACAGTCCCTTATGAAGTTGGGTTAGAAACAGTTCTATCATGTAAAAACAAGTGAATAAAGGTAGTACAGAAATTAGCATCAAAAGGAAGAAGTGGCTCTCGAAAACAGGAAAATTTGCCTTAGTATCTGAGAGGATATCAGTGATAAAATATTCTCGAAAGCTGGAATGATGATTATCTGTATCGGACAGTGGCAAAAAATCTTTAGTAACATAGTAATTCCTCACTTAACATCATCAATGGATTCTTGAAACCACAGCTAAATGGCATATAATGAAACCAGTTTTATCATAGGCTAATTGACATAAATAAGAGTTAATTCCTATGGCATCTCATCGACATTGAACGAAATGATGTTATTTGAGGACCTGCTGTGCTGCAGACTGTTCTAAGCAGAAAAGAAGATTGTCTCTTCACTGCACCAGGAGCTTTAAGAGAAAAAGTTAGAAAACAGAGGTTAAAAACCCTCACAGTCCAGGTAATAATTGATGTTTGGAAATCCATAAGTTATGTTTTTTCACAATTCTCTGTATTTGTTTATATATAAACAGCCATGTAGTATGTATATTTACTAATAACTCTGATAATAAGTCTATCAGCCAATGACATAGATACGTATCTATTCTGACATGTCAAAGTGCTCAGTATATAAAGAAAAAGTTTACTCTAAGGATATATATTCAATTTTTGTATTTTCCATAAAAAGAAAGTATTAATGGCATAGTTATTAATGTAGGTATTCTTGTTGTATCAGATGAGAGTCGAGAGAACAGATAATGACACAAAATAGAAAATCATGGAACACAAAACTAATTCAGAGACTGAGGATTCCAGGGAGAAGCAAGAACTTAAAATCTCCCTTCTTAGTACTGGAAATGGTCCACAGTGACAAAACAATTGATAGTGAAACCCACGATAACTTGTTAAATGCTCATTCCAAATGTTCATTCAAATATTTAGAATGAGTATTTAACAATAATTATTTTACATCTATAATTTTATTTTACTTATTTTGTAAGTCATAAAAAACTTGAGATATTAGTAATATATACTTCTTAATAAAAAAATATATTTTGAAATAATTAGAAATAAGTGGTAAAAGAAAGCAAATAAATTTGGATTGAGGGACATTTAAGATTGCAAATTTATCTATTAACCTACAATGTTTATTTGTGGTCATCATTAAAACATTCAAAGCCTGTAGAGTGTACTGGTTATGCACACAGATTCTAGAATTTCACTGCCTGCGCAATAGCCGTTAATAAATTTCTTAATGTCTCTGTGTCTCAGTTTCCAGATCTTTAAAACAAGCATTAAGTTTCTACCTACCTCATAGAGTTACTGCAGGAATTAAATGAGTAAATCCACACAAATCATTAGCAACTCATGCTACTCACCCATACTAGTTTAATCCTTATTGAGAAGTAGCTTTCCATGAAGGCTATATAAGGGATATTATGTCTGGTTTTCTCTCTGCAATTATGTAAAAAAAAGAAAAAAATTCAAAGGAAAGACCGAAAGTACATTATCAACATTGCTTAGATAGATATCTGTTAAAATAATAACTACATTGAGTCTGCTTCTTACTTGTAATTTTAAAAAATCTGATGAAATCTGATGAAAAATAGTTAATGAATAATAAATACAGGTTTTTAAGTATTCCTGAGTGTCTGCTACACTTGTAGAATTATTTTATAGTCCTAAAACTAGACCATTGTAACTATCAATTTGGAATAAAGACACAAAGCTCAAAGGACCCAGTGTACACATTATAACTTTTTAAAAAAATATTTTGAACTTATGGCTTAATAATGTATACACCTTTTTTTCTGACTAATTAAATATATCACAAAAGGTCAGATGATATTATCTAAACTCTAAACATTCCGATGATGAATGTAAGGGGTTTTTTTTAAATGTTACAAACCACAGGGATATTTTTTAGAGAAAAAAGGGAGAGAGAGGGAAAGAAAGAAAGAGAGAAAGAGACTGCCTCTTATTTTAAAACAGAATTTGTCAAATGTTTTTATGTTTTTAGATGTAGAGTTTAGCCTAAGTATCTTTGAAATAAACTTTATTTAGGAAAAAAAAATACATTTTAATTAAATACTTTCCTTAGCCTCTTGCTCAAGTAGTTGAGTTACTAAATTACATAAAAACTTATTTTAACTCTATTTATTTAACTAGTTAATGCAAATTCTGCGTAACTGGAGCAAAAATGTATATATAGGTGTATTTGTTGAAAATATAGATTCTAAAATATATATAAATAAAATTAATATTTTTATAGTCTACTTATGATTGTCTAATAGTTCATGATTTAGTAATGTTCATAAAACCAAATATTTTATAAAAATATAACTGCTTATAAATCATCTAGTTCACACACAATGGTTTGTAGATTAGGAACTTGTCTGGGGACAGAAAGTGTCTTCTAGGTCTTAGATGCCAAGTCATCATATCATATTGTGTGTTAATATATTAATCTTAATATATATATATACACACACACACACACACACACACACACATATATATATATATATATATATACACACATATATATATTCTGGAAGTTGCTCAGAGAATGAAACTAAATATAACAAAATGCAAAAGATTTTAAATTAATCTGTAGATATTACGTTATATAAAACACTTTTGAAAAACAATTTTGTAATGTATAGTTTAGAATCTTTTTAAGAATGCAACTGATCATAGAAACACATCATATGGTCATAAAGATTTATAAGCTGTTAAATGAACTTCAGGGCAGATGCAGAGAACATGTAACACCTGGCATAGATAGTATGTCTAATGATAATACAAATCCTTTATGGTACATTAACACTTTCAAAAATGAGTAATGTCCTAAGATTAACTCCACAGAAAGTTACAGATGAGGGTTAAAATGAAATGTAATTTCGTGGAACAAAATCAGCAATAGAATTCATCTAATGTTCTATTATATCTGTTGCCATTAATATTTTCCAATAAACATAATTTAGGTGTGTCTATGATGGATGATATTTATTTCTTTTAGGATCTGGGCTATTTTTCTATTTATCTGAATTAGAAATATTATATATTCTGCTCCTCATTATGTGCCTAATTAATTCACCATATTAAAAATTCATCTCACTTTGTTCATATCAGACAAGCTAAAAGCTTTTAATTTCATCATGCTCAAAAATTAATTGTTTCTACTACTTTAAGAGCAAATAGCTTATTCATATTACTCAAATTCTCACAAAAACATAATATTCCTTTTAAAGTTTTTATAAAACTATAAGATTTCTATGAAAATTTTTCTTCTTGCAAAATATTCAAATTTAATAAACCAAGAAATGTAATATTTTATGTCTTATGTGATCTATATTGTTTATTATAATATTATGCAGAGCAATGTAAAAAGTGATATTCCGTAGCTACATTTCCCAAGAATTAATTTTAATCATTTAGAATAAATGGAAATGAATCGTTGGGATAAAATTTCAATATATTTCTTTTTAATAATTTTAAGAAAGCTATCTCTTGTTAATTTCATATCTATGAGTAAATTGGAACAGGCAAATGAAATTTTGTTAAGACTAAATAGCAATAATTTATCATAGAAACAGATTCGTGATTGTATTTGAATATTATATAAAGATTGTGATAAGAAATAACAAAAAGAAATATCTCCCATTATCCCTCTGTCCCACAGAAGCGTTTAGCTCTATAGTTGTTCCATTAGAGTTTTATCACAATGAATAAGAAGTTAATTGTTATTATAGACTTCAAGTTGTGGTAAAATCTCTGTCTTTGCCTGTTTATACAGGACATATTTTTTTCTTTAAGTGATTCTAGAGCCTAGAATTATTCATTATTTTGAAGACTTCAGATTCAGAAAAGATAATATGCGTAGAATCAACTTTTTATGTAGATCAAATCTACCATTAGTGGAACACTAATTTTTTTGTTAAATTGAACACGTTTTTTGTTACTGTGCTATGAACTTGCTTTTTAATATCTTGTGCATTTGCCTACTTCTCTTTGATTTCACAGTATCAATGATTCTTTTCACGTGAAATGTCCGGAATAGACAAATCCATGGGGACAGAAAGTAGATTAGTGATTGCCAGGGCTGGTTTGCAAAAGAGGAATGGATAATGAGCACTAATGTGTGTAGGGCTTTGGGGAAGAATTTTGAAATGTTCTAAAGTTAGATAGTAATGATAGTCACACAACTCTGTGGATATACTAAAAAACACTGAAGCATATGTTTTTAAAAGATGTATATTTTAGCATGCGAAATATATCACAATAAAACTATTATAAAATAAATCCACATTGGAACTTCTTCTGAT
Organism: Pteropus alecto; assembly: GCF_000325575.1. Classification (NCBI taxonomy): domain Eukaryota; kingdom Metazoa; phylum Chordata; class Mammalia; order Chiroptera; family Pteropodidae; genus Pteropus; species Pteropus alecto. Next base: position 125,573 of record NW_006436811.1, on the reverse strand, counting down.
ATTATAACTCAGTGAAGATGGAGAGTAGAGAGACACATGGGGACACATGAGAAATGAACCAATGCAATATGAAACATGTAATGTGGCAGGAAACTTTTTAGTGTGTGGAAGTGAACATTTGGGACTGTGCAAATGAGTAAGAATGAAGCAGGAAGACAATTATGTTGTATGCTGCAAATCATGGTTCATAATTTTTTTTTTTTAATTTTCCTTTGGAGATGGGATAACTGTATGATGTAAGACCAAAAGAATGGTTTGAAAATGTATTTCATATCTCAGGTAATCTTAGAAAAATATTGTAAATTTTGTGTATGTTAAGTATAAGGAGCATATAATGGACCAATTCAGTTAAGAATTATTATCTATATAGTATTCAAGTAGAGCTTCTTTAGTGTTATCATCTTAAATTCTTAATGACAAGTGGAGATAGTCATAAATTTTTATGTGTGTGTGTTTGTATGTGTGTGTGAAAGAGAGTGTGTGTGTTCAGTATGTTTGGAGAGTGGGAAATGGCAAAATAGGCTTGGAAGAAGGAAGCAAGAGCTTTGCCTTGAGCTCAAACATTACTTTTCTGTAACGGAAATGAAACATTCAAGGGTAGAACATTAAATCACTGAATATAACAGAGAGAAGAATTTAATATTGTGGGAGCTCTATAGCTTGACAAAAATTTAAGAATAGAATAAGGTTGTAAACAAGGAAAAAGATCAGGTTCACAGTCCAATAAAATTCTTAATTCAAATTTACTCCTTTCAAATAACTTTTATAATTTACACTTTTGCATTTGAAAATCAGATATTCTCTTCTGAAAGTTCCTTATATCAAATCTGACAGCAAACCTGTCTGGCACACTGGCTGAATTAAATTTATTATTAAGCTGTTATGCCCTAGGGATATAATTTTTAGGCAGGAAATTAAATTTATGAACAGGAATTCAGTTGATTTTATTGCTTAATTAAAATGTATTCCTTTAGAGAGAATCTGTATGTGTAGATAATAAGGATGCAGATATTTATCACCCCATCCACAAAACTGAATATAGATCTCATAATGATGGTGGACAAATCCAATGAGAATAATAAAAAATATCAGTGACAGAAAGGTCACAAAGGGATGGAGGCTAATGGAGTCCCCATATCAATACAATTATTCACCTGTGCCTATACAGGGAAATGTGTACTGGCACTTAAAGTTTCAACAGGAGACTGACAGCCATTTCATATTCTCGTATTTCATTGGCCAATGTAATAACCATGGTTATCTTGAAAAGAGTTGAGGAAGTAAAATCTTATTATGTTCCTAGAAGAAGGAGACCAGGGCTTATAAAGTGAAGAGCATTAATGAATACTCTTAATAGTTTCCGAGGTCAAATTTTAATATGATAAACTGAGACTGAAAATAAAATTTCATCTATCTTATAAAAACTTGAGAATCTGCAGAATTTGAGGAGCTTTAAAAAATCATTGATAAAAGCTCAATCACCATACCACCAAGACAACTCATGGTTAGATTTAGGGTTAGCTTTTCTAAGTAGGATCTAAGAATAATTAAGACATCTGTCTAAATAATGATGAGTTATGCATCTGTCTAAAAAGAGGTATTTTATTATATTTCAATCATAAAAATTAAATATAATAATAAGAATATCTAACTGTACTATATTTTAGCTTTATTAATTGGTATAAAAAGAAATTGTTACAAAAATAAAAACTGCATAAATTTTATCTCTTAGCTTTTGGAGTGCTAACTGAGATAAGTGATTAGCGCAGAGATCACTCATAGCAAATGTTCATTAAGCAAAAGCTAGAATTATAAATAAAACCTTTTAACAAACTTCCTTCTTATCAACAATGGCAAAGTCTGGTTTTCAATGTAGTATTAATTTTCTATGGTTGCTATAACAAATTACCATAAATTTAGTGGCTTAAAACTACACAAAATTAGTGTCTTTTACAGAGGTCTGAAGAACTAAATTCCATGTGTTGGCAGGCTGTGCTACAGAAGCCCTAGGAAACAGTTTCTTTCCTTGCCTTTTCCAGATTTTAGAGTCACCTGCATCATTTGGCTCATGGCTCCCTCTCTCCATTTTCAAGGACAACAGTGCAACATCTTCATGTCCCCAACTCTTTTTCTGACTCTCCCGTCTCTTATCAGGATCTTGTAATGAGGATAACATGTTAACAACATATGAAGTTTTTTTACACTAGTTTTGTTTTTGAATTTAGAAAAAGTTTACAAATTATTCTCAATTAACTATTTCCAATTATAAGAAAATTTTACTAGAATTTTCATTTATGAGGTTATCAGATCTACCATTATAACCTTTTGTTACAAATTTTATAGAAAGATATAAATGTGCCAGAAAGATCGACTAAATAAAGTCAAAAGATAGTAATTGGATGTTGTATTTTCTTCTGATGAATCTTTTCATATTATTTTTTTAACAATTCTGAAAAAAGATTTTTCTCTCAAAAACAAACAAGAAAGACAAAGGGATCTGGTAGTTATTTAGCAGAAATGCACCAGCTTATCTCTATTTGCATAAGAATAAAGAGAGACACTTTCACAAAACAAGTGTTTCAATGATATAGAAAACTGAAGTCAATAATGTGAATAGTGCTTGGAAACTAACTGGCAACAAGTGACCAGTACTGGTCATTGATGTAATATGTTTTCTGCATTGCAGTTTTTACCTTTGCCTTGTCCGAGTTGATCATAATTTATGCTTATGCAATCGAGGTGATGGACTCAAATTTTCTACATTCTACAAGAATCACTTCTCCATTCAGAGTGATTATAGTAAACTTTCTCAGTATTGAAATAGATGTAAGGTAATCTTGGCATAAAATTATTATGAAACTGTAATTAATTATATTAATATTAACCTTATAGTAGTAGTATTAGTAAATATGTTAAAATGCATATAGGCTACAGGGAATTCCATAGTGAGTTAACACAGGTTGATGGGTTTAGGGATGGACATTAATTTGGAAAGTGATATAGAATACATATCACATCCCATCAGGTACTGTGAAAAGTAGTAAATGATGTGATATCAAAAAGAAGTTTAAAATACCAATAAGTGAATCTCCTAATGTGAAATCTGTCATCCAGTTAGGAAGATGTGTCTAACGAAGAGGAAGTATTTAGAATCATCAAAAGCTAAATGCTGCTGTACACACAATAAGTACAGTATAAACTAAGTCTGAAAATTCAGAAAGAGGTTTAGAGCAACTTTAAACAGAAAAGACGAAGTCTGAATTTTCCAAAAGTTTTTGTTTATGAATAATGTCCAGGACATGATTTTAAAATGTAGGGATCTGTAAAAATGTAAATATACATTTTTGACTATGTAACAACAATTAGTTAAGAAGTACATGCATCTGTGTTTCAGTTACTGGATTATACTAGCACCAAGAAATAACATGAATACATTAAATTGAAAGATTTCTTCTTGCAAAAATATTGAGAAGTGAGCAACTTCACAAATTATTGTATAGCATGTGCCATCAATTTTTTTCTACATCTGGTTACTTTAAAAAAAAACTTAAAATTTTCTAACATTTGCATCAACTGTTCTTTCGTAAATAGTAAACAATGTTCATTTTATATTTAAAACACTGAGTCCAATTTATTTATTCACATAAATATATGCATATTGGATTGCCAGATACACTACACAATAACCTCATGAATACTTAATGCTTTTTATTTAGAATGTACATAGATTTCCTAAAGTTCCCCCATTGCTGCATAAACAGTTCATAAAACCAGCATGATGTGACTGTGCAAGTCCTTTTTAAAATTAACTTGGTAGTAAATTTTAATTATTTATCCAAGTTGTATTATGCTGCTATATTTTACCAGTGCAGTTTGATGGCAACTTTGTGACTACGTTTATATTCTTATACAATGTAAGTTATCTAAAATAAAATATAGAGTAGGTTTAGATTACTGTATCAGCATGCCATGATTTCTTGGGCCTTACTGAAAATAATTAATAAAAGCATGTTGTTAGAGCAATTTTTTTTCTAACAGCAAATGCAAAATGAATTAATCCTGTAAAAAGAGAAAAAAAGAGGAAGAGAAAAACCACCTAGCACTTGTACAAAAAGGCATCCTATGTAATGATCATGATCGGACATGATGACTTGAGCTATGATTTCACTATTTCCTCTTCAGTTTGTTTACTGTTAAGCAAGCAATTGGGTTATTTTGTATGATAGATCTATTTCCTGACACAAAGTCTACATAATGTCAACAGCTCACTGAGTGAAGAGAAAATGTGACATACCAAAGGAGCTTATCTACATATAAAATATGTATAAAACTTACTGATAAAGATAAAACATAATTCTCCAGCATTAGTAAATGTTACCTAAATAATGACAAATTGCAATAACATGTGTAGTAAATGAGGCCATTGCAGTTGACAACAAAGTGATGGTAGTGTCAAAGAAGAAATGTTTCAAGGGAAGAAAATAATGAAGTGGAATCAAGTATCGTAAAATGAGACATACCAGAAGAATTCACAGAAGAATACAAGTTGAGTAGTGATAACAATTTCTGGTAATAGCTACGT
>NW_006436811.1:107553-120930 GCF_000325575.1 Pteropus alecto | reverse complement strand
AAAAGCCATTTAAGCTGAAAGATGATGATTATATGTCATCATGCTTTCTGTCAAATTTGATGGAATTGAAAAACCACAAAAGATTGCATTTTCTACGAGAAAAAAGATAGGAGGATAATTCTTAGGTATCTGCATTTAGATAGATTGCCCAGTATTTAAAAAATCTGCCATTTATGCCTCATGCCCATTTGAATCCAAACACTGGAAGCTAAAGATTTTTGTTTGCAATTATAGAAATGCAGTAATGTAAGCTTTATTTTATTTTGCACATTAAACAATAAATAGCAATACTTGCAAATATTTGAAGATACTTTATAGTCTTTATCAACAGCTGATAATAAAAAGTAAATAACTTTAGATCATTTTATTTATTTTATACCTTGACTAAATTTAAGATAGTTTGTTTTTCAGGTCTACATATAAAAATCCTCATCTGAGCCCCAAATTGTAAGATAACATTTCCCAAAGCCAGTGATTCTTAAACTCTGATACACAATGGAATCACCAGAAGGAAAAGGGAGTCCTTAAGAATATTGATAATTATGCCTGGCTCTTACCTTTAGAAATACAGATATAACTGATAAGGGAAATGAGCTTGTCATCCAGAGATTTAGAAGCTGACTACATGATTTCAGCATTTAATAAAGTTTGAGAAGCAACGTCCCTATTCCTCTTCAGAAATCAGTTTTGGAGTTACTAGGAAGAAATTAAAAATCAAAACAACACCAAAACATTTTTTTATCTCTCTCAAACTGTACCTTCAAGATGACTCTGACTTCTGAAACCCCATTATTAAATTACTAATTATGGGAGAGTATCTAAAATAATCAACGATTCAAGCAAAGATCATGACACTCCTCTAAGACATCGTATCTAGCTTTGCCTAGCTAGATCAAACTCAGATATAACTACTAAATGTGGTGCAGTATGTTCTAGCTAAAACTCCATGATTGTTGGTTCCTAGTTCAGAGTAACAATCAGGAATAGGAATAGGCATGATAGAGAGAAACTAATAATCCTTGACTATACTACTGTGTGTCTTCTCTCTTACATTGTTTTTATAGCAACCACATGTATTAGAAGTAAATTCATGCCATTTGATAGATAAGGAATGTATATTTTAAAGAGAACTATTTTGTTCAGTGTGGCCTCAGGCAAGAATTAGAAAAAAGTTCCATCTGACTCAAAAACCTGTGATCTTTTTTACTCACTAGATATTCATTTTAGTTCCTTCTGAGAAATAATAAATGATTAAAATGATGTAGATGCAGAATTAAAAGAGAATAGTTTGGATAAGAGTGGAATTAAGCTATAGGACAGGCAGGTCTCATGTAGTCAAATGTATGGAAGATATATATATGAATGGACTTGATTGATACATGCCTCTTTTAAAACTGTCTTTGATAACTAACTCAACATCTAAATTAGTCCAACTCTTTGAATCTAATGGAACTGATCACTAACTTATGAATTATGATTTGTAGTCTATTTTCATTTACTAAATCCATTGTTATTTCCTATACAATATAATTCAAGTTTCATCCTATGAACTCAGTGAAAACTCTCAATAACCTGACTAAATTGCTGTTCAAAATATATCTGGACTTGTGCGCATGTCTCCTAAAAAACTATAAACCTGAAAATCTCTGTTTTTAACAATTCCTCTGTTCAAAATATTCTCTACAGCTTCCTGCCTATCTCAGCTTAGAAATATAATGTTCATTTTTTTCTAAGTGTAAATGTTACTTCTGCAAATAGTTCTAAGTCAAGGCTGAAGTGACCACTGCTGCCTTAAGCTTCCGCCTCTCATGATGCTCTTTGCTTATGTGAGTCTCATGCTGGGCAGCATTAAGAACTTTTCAAGCACAGAAACTTCATAATAGAAAGACTGAGTTGAAATCCTGGCTCCACAACTTATTAGGTGCTTGATTTTGACCACACTGTTAAACTAAATACATAATACTTTTCTCAGACTCATTTGAGTTAGTATTTCATAAAGATGTTGAAAAAATAAATAAGTCGAGACATATAAAGTATACATTGCATCGTGCATAGTAAATGCATATCAGTTTAATATTTTAATATTATGGTAAAGTCAATCTTTTGAGATATGCCTACACCGTATTTTCTATTTAATATAAAATTATATATAAAATATATAAATGTACTTAAAATGTTTTGAATCTATATTTTCAATTTGTTTCATCTATTAGAAGAAAATAAATTCTCCCTCAATCACAGATAAGATCTGTTTTCCAATATTGAGAGAATTTCTAACAAGTTCATATTGTATTAACTTTTATTTATGTGCGCGCGCACACACACACACACACACACACACACACACACACACACACGCACATACAATCTTGCTGTCTTTTCCAAGTTCGGCAACATTGCTAAACTAAAGCAGCTACTGCACTATGGACCAGATTCAAATTCCCTATTTTACTGACTGCTTAATTTCTGCAAAATTAAGCCACCTGCTTACTTAGTGCAACATTACATTAACTCATTTTGATTATACTGCACACTGCAAGTGCCAGTGTAAATAGTGAGCAGGCACATCTCCAAAATATTTTCTAGCAGAATATTCCATGCTCTGTGGATGCTTTTAACTGCTTTACAGGTTGAGAATCATTCAACAGGCAGTAAAAACATTAGCATAAAATAAAAACTCAAAAAAATAAAATGGAAAAAGCAACAAACAAAAGTTAGCCAACAATAAGAGAATGCATATGGAATCTGAAAATTTATTATATGGAATCATATCATCACAGCCTCCCTAAAAACAAAACTAAAAATGCATCAAAATAATCTCTGCTTGTAGTTAAATTGCCTCTTTTTTGATCAACTTGATTACAGCAATACATAATTAGCGGCTCTACAAATAGACACAGATTCGAACACTTAATAAATGATAATCTGGATGATCTAAATTTATCAACATTGCTATATAATGAATGAAAGTATATGTATATGTATATGTATATGTATATGTATATGTATATGTATATGTATGTGTGTATGTATGTGTATATGTATATCATCATTATCATCTGGAAAGATGGCAGAGTAGGAAGCACCAGGACTCTGTCTCCCCAGGTAGACCACACTGCAATGGTAGAGTCTGCCTGATGTAACTATTTTGGAAATCTAGAGCTGTCGAAGGCTTACAACTTTCAATGGAAGGCTTGGATAGCAAATTGCAGTTAATTTCAGTCGATTTCTCCTCTTATGGTAGCAGCTGAGCAAGAGTCCCAGGAACAGCTTGCCCACACAGCTTGTGGGAGTCTGGGTGAGCAAAAAGAACTCTGTCCTCCAAAAATCAGGGATCTCTGCCCTGATTGTTGCTTTTGATCTTAGAGGTATAGAGGAATGTTGTCAAAACTAAAAACAAACAAAACACGATTGTTGCTAAATACTCAATGAAGGTATACCACATTATCAAATATACTAAAACATAGTTTGGAAAACATTACTCAACATCTAAAAGGACAATGTCAAACAGACAAACTCTGTATCCAACAATTGAAGCTTTATGGCTATGCTTCCTCTCATTATCTGTGAAATTGGTTCCAAACTCTTTATTCTGAAACTCCTCACACTTATCACTGTTTTGTTACATAATTTGCTTCCTCATATAAGTTTCATTATTTACTCTCTCTCTCCTAAAATATTCTTCCACTGTCTAGCTTAAATAGAAATACCTCTTTAGTCTCTCGTTATAAATATCCACTATAATAAACTCATATTCATTTCTTTCCATTTTAAAATGTAATATATCTATAACATAAAATTCACCATTTTAGCCATTTATAATGATACAATTCAATAGCATGAAGTACATTCACAGTGTTATATAACCATGATGACTATCTTTTATAATAACCTTTTTATCACCTCAAACAGAAACTCTACCTCCTAAGCATTAACTCATCATTCCTCTCTCCTTTAGCGCGTAGCTTTTTGTCTCTATGAATCTGACTGCTCTAAGTACCTCATACAAGTAGAATCACATAGTATTTGTCTTTTGTGACTGACTTATTTCACTTACTATAATGTCCTTAAGGTTTATCCATATTGTAGCATGCATCAGAATTTCCTTCATTTTTAAGGCTGAATAATAATATTCCGTTGTATGTATATATCACATTTTGTTTATCCGTTCATCAGTCAGTGGACACTAGGCTGCTTCCCTTCCATCTTTTGATGTTTATGAATAATGTTGTTACAAACATAGGTGTAAAACTATATATGCATGAGTCCCTGTTTTTAAATTTTGGGGTATATACCCAGAAGTAGAATTGCTATATCATATGATAATTCTAATTTTATTTTTTGAGGAAGCATCATATTGTTTTCCATAATGGCTGTACCATTTTATCATCTGACTAATAGTGAGTGAGGGCTCTAATTTTCTATAGTCTCATCAACAATTGTTATTTTTTTCTTTGATAATAGCCATCCTAATGGGTATGAAGTGATATCTCATGCTGGCTTTGATTTGTAATTCACTAGTGATCAGTGATGTTGAGTATTTTTCATATGCTTATTGATCTTTTGCATATCTTTGATACATGTCTGTTCAAAATCTTTGCCTACTTTTTAAGAAAACTGTGGTAAAAAAACACATAACATTTATCATCTTAACCACTCAAATGTACAGTTCAGTAGTGTTAAGTATATTCACAATATTGTGCAATAGATTTATACCTACAAAACACTACCTTTCCCGATTCCTCAGTCCTTGGTAACCATTTTTCTACTTTCTGTTTCCATGATTTTTACTACATTAAAGACTTCATATGCGGGGATTCATTAAATATCTGCCCTTTAGTGACTGATTTATTCACTTAGCATAATATTCTTGAGTATCATCCATGTCGTAGCATGTGACAGAACATCCTTTATAAGGCTGTGTATTCTTCCACTGTATGTATATACCACATTTTCTTTATCTGTTCATCTGTGGACATTTGTGTTACTTCCACTTCTTGACTATTGTTAACAATGCTACAATGAACATGAGTAAACAGATATCTCTTCAAGATCCTGCTTTGAATTATTTTAGATATATATCCGGAAGTAAGATTACTGAATCATATGTAGTAATTCTATTTTAAAAAAAAATTTGAGGAAACTCGATACTGTTTTCTGTAATGGCTGTACCATTTTACATTTCCACCAGCAGTGCATAAGGGTTTCAACTTCTCTGCATCCCCTCAATACTTATTTTCTGTTCTTTTGGTCATAGCCATTCTGATCAGTATGAAGTGATAGTTCACTGTGGTTTTGATTTACAGCTGTCTAATGATTAGTGATGTAGAACATTTTTTTCATGTGCTTGTAGTTCATTAGTGTATCTTCTTTGAAGAAATGTGTATTAAAGTCCTATGCTCATTTTTAAGTGAGCTAATTTGTTGTCGAGTTGTAGAACTTCCTTATATATTCTGGATATTAACCCCTCATCAGACATATATTTGGTAATTATTTTCTCCCATTTTGTAGGTTGCCTTTTCACTCTATTAGTTGTTTCTTTCTTAAAAACACACAGATGTTTAAGGTTGATGTACTCCCATTTCTTATTTTTTTTCTATTGTGTTGCCTGTGCTCTTTGTGTCATATCCAAGAAATTACTTAGAAATCCAATGTTCTGAAGTTTTTCCATATATTTTTTTCTAGGCATTTTATAGCTTTAGGTCATATACTTGCATTTTGAGTTAATTTCTGTACATGATATTAGGTAAGGGTATTAATTCAAACTTTTGCTTGTGTATACCCAGTTTTCCCAGCACAGTTTGTTCAAGAAATTGTCCTTTACCCACTGAATGGCCTTGGCACCCTTTTCAAAAATTATTTGACCTCTTATGCAAGAGTATTTCTGACTTCTCTTTTCTGTTCAGTTACTCTGTATATCTGCAAAACGTCAAAATGACATTATGTCATTACAAAATGTCTTAGTTATTATTGCCTTGTAGTATGTTTTGAAATCAGTAAGTGTACATTTTCCAATTTCTTTTTCAAGATTGTTATGGCTATTTGGGGTCCTTTGATATTCTATCCAATTTTATGATATCTTATTCTATCTGCAAAAAAATATTGCCATTGGGATTTTAACAGGGAGTACATAGAATCTATAGATTGCTTCAAGTAGTATAGACATTTCAAACATTTAAGTTTTTATTCTACAAGCATGGGATGTCTTTCCATTTATTTGTATCTTCTTTGACTTCCATTAGCAATGTCTTATCATTTTCTGTGTACAAGTCTTTGACATTCTTGATAATCTAATAGATATTCTTTTGTATGAAACAAATTTCTTATCTCTTGCTGCTTTCAATTCTCACTTTTTCTGTAACTTTTTTTTTCAGTTGGATAATAATTTGTCTTGGTGTAGGTCTCTTTATTCAACTGGAGCTCCCTGAGCTTCATGGATTAGTATGTCCATTTATCTCCTTAGAACGGGGATGTTTTCCAGTGATTATTTCTTCAAATATGTTCTCTGCCCAGCCCCTTCTCCCCTCCATTTTTTCTTCTGGGACTCTTGTAATGTGTATGTTGTTCTTCTTGATGATGTCCCATAAGACCCTTAAACTATTTTTATTTTAATTCATTCATTTTTTCCAAAGCCGTGGTAATGTGGAAATTCCTACATTTTCATTTCTTTAGGGTCAGTATCTGCACATTTAATTTGTTTCTTTAAATATGCTTATGTTTTTTTGTATGTTTTGTCATTTACTGTTTCGGGGTTTTCAGCGTTTGAAGAATCAGCCAAATTTCACATATTTTGCAATCTGGTTTTATAAAGAGATAAAGAACTTCCTCCTCTCAATCATATCAGTATTGTTTTGGCACTTCTGGGCATTTTGCCTCTCCCTATCAACTTTAGAATTAGTCAATATCCATAAAATTAATTCCTGGGATTTCGAATGAAATTTCATTGAATCTATAGAGCAAATTGACACCTTAACAACATTGAGTTTTCCTATCCATGACAAAGAAATATCTATCTACATATTCTTTGATCTCCTCCATCATAGTTTTGTTATTTTCCTCATTTAATTTCTGTACATATTTTGTTGGACTTATAAGTAAATATTTCTTTCATATCCATGCTAATGTAAATAATATTATGTTTTAAAATTTAAATTTCATTGTTCATTGCTGGGGTTCTAAAAGAGATTGTACCCTTATCTCCTAGTCTCTGAAAGAGGATAAGAGCCTAACTTCAGTGGATGCCATTTAGCAAACTCAGGTGACCTAATCACACAGGAAAATGTTTGTGAACTCTGAATAAATCAATGTCCTTACCGTGTCCCAGCAATCAACTTCTTCCCTAACAAACTCCGGTACTTTTTCTCTGGCTCACTCGAGCACTTAAAAAACTCTTCTGATACTTTTGTTTCAGTAGAGTTGAATTTAGTCTCTCTCTCTCTCTTACTTCAATAATCTTGAAAAAGCTTTCTTTGCCTGTTTAACTTTGTCCAATAGAATTTTTATATTGAAGAGTGAGACCTCAATTCTCTAGTGAATCTAAGAAAAATCATTGTCAATCGTTCAGCCTTTTTCTTGTTGCGAGGGTTGAATGATGACTTGGAAAGTTTTTACATATTGGAGTAGAATCAGAAAGTCTAGAGAGACTAATACTTAATTACAACCTTTCTAAACTTCAAGCATCTGAGGCAATGATTTGTGTGTGTTTTTTTAAGGAGTCGTCTGAATATACTGAAGTAGCAATAGTGAAGAGAGAAGATTCTGAAAATATGTTTGGCCCCTGGGAATTATCTGGATCATTCTCTGTCAAAGCCTAATAGATTTTGTGCACATATAGCAAATGGAGAGTGACTATAATTTAAGGGCATTGATATAAATTTGACTTAATTTGTATCTTCAGGTTGATGAAGTCCATAGATTGTTGAGATTTTTTAGTTTGCTCATGTTCTCTTACATTTTATCAAATATGGCAACAGGGCCAGCTGTTGTTGTCTTCACTATCCACTTACATGTCTTAATTAAGTTAACTGAATTGATTTGGTCACATTTAGTTCACACTTTACCGTTTATAACTTTTATTAAACCCTTTGATGTCTTAAAATATGAATTTTGGAAATAATTATGGTTTACAAACAAAACTTTAATATTTAGATTAACAGAGACAATTCAAATTACATTTATTTCAAATTAATTATATTGACCTGAAATTCCATTATATTACAATATTTATTTTGTTGTACCAGTAATTATTCTATACACTGCGCCATAGTAGAATTGAAATTAACAGCTATTTCTATAAGATTTTAATTCAACAAACTAAATAAACATACCAGCATCATATAAAATTCACATATTTAACAGTTTAGTTTTTATTTATGTAAAGAGTTCTACATCTATATTAGTCAAAATTGCAATTTAAATAAAATTGTTTTGATTTATATATAAATTTAAAAAACAGCTGAACATTTTACTTGGCCTATTTAATATGAATGCTGTCCTTTAGTAGAATAGGAGATCATATTTATTTTGCATTTCTGGACATTTTAAATCTATTTCAAAGGGATATAACATTAAACTTTATCTCCTATAATCATATTTTTATTTGTTTTGAGTATCCATTGTAATCAGCCTCGGTCATCCTTTTAGCAGAATTTTTTGAGTGGTCTCTATTGTAACTATAGATAACAAAAACAAAGTATGCACAATTTAATTATGAGTAAGTGGAAGCAACTTATTTACCCTCAGTATGGAGTAATTATTAAAAGAGGAAAATCTTTGTCTTTGATATCTTAGTCTATGCAGTTTGAGAAATTTCATATTTACTTCAAAAAAATTCTTGCCCTGAAAACAGTTTAGATATTCATGACAAAATCTTGATACGCATGTTTCCATTGGTACTAAACCAGATAATAATATAATAAAATTGTACTGTCAATATCAGATTTTCTTCACACCCTTTGAAATCTTTTACCAATAAGTAAATAAATATATATTTGAAAAAATTTCTGTCCCAATTATATTTTGGGGTTGGATAAGTGATAAAGCAATCTCAGATACCTCATAAATATAACCAAATTTACAGAGAAGCTTTCAGAATTGTTGTATTCCATATGGCTTCCTAATGGAGCTAATTTTTGCATTTATGTGATAGCCTGACATGTGATTTCCTAACTTTGGTAGGAAATGTGCTTTTAACTGGGAGACATGTCACCAATATTGAATGCTGATAATCAGTTCTTTAATTCTGGACAACAGTTACTCTATTTTTTATAAAGCTGAAATAAATGACTAGAATAAATTATAGTCTATTTCCTTTAACAACTCTGTGGCATGACTACTTTATTCATCTATAGGGCAGCAAGTTTTTAAATCTTTATGTCATCCAATAAATAAATCTATATTCTGTGATAAATGTTTATCTTTGACCTATATGTTAATATCCATTAATGAAAACATGGGACAACCTTTAATAAAATTAAATTGACAACTGCTAATTACATCAAAATGGTAATTGTTATTTGATGTAATTGCCTTGGCAATATTGCTATCTGAAGTTGAATGGAGTTTTTATTCATCGTACTTTTACTTTGATTTTCTAATATATTACTTTGAGTCATAAGAAGTAGCAGCTGAGACACTTATTACTTTTGACTCCAAATAGCTTCAGAATTGATGGGAAAGCTGATTTAGATAGCACAGTCAATACAAAGGCCTCTTAAGATGTCTTGGTGACACGCTTTAATGACAAGGAATCTGTGTATCTTCCTGCATATTATAAAACAAAATTCTCCCTTGCAATTTTAACTTCCATGGAAATAAAGATAGAAATGGAAATTATACATTGATCTCTGGCATAATCATATTCAGTGTAAACTATTTTGTGTAATGAAATGTGTCCCAGAATAAATTTAATACTAAACTAAACATATTCATTTACACTTGGCAACAAAGTAAGAAAACATGAAACTATAGATTCTGAAAATAAAATGGGAAAATAAAAAAAATACAGATATTTATTACCCAGAGTTAATGTAAGAAGACAAAGAAATAAATGACAATATCTTTGTGAACAGACAAAAAAAAAGCAGCTCTTAATGCAACTTCATAGGATCATAATGTCCCCTTATTAAAAGATAAATTTTATAAGCTAATAATTTCATTGAATAAATATTTTTATATTTAATTGAATGTAATTTCAGAGTAGTAATGTTTTGTGTGGATTATGTAGAAAATTGACCACAATTCGACCTTATAAAATGCAAGTTTTGGGTATAATTAAATATAAAATTTCTTTGTAAGAGAATTTGTCCAATAAGAGTGCTTGCTGAGAAGTGATTATGGGAATTAATGTTATGGCAACAATTAGGTGCAATGTTGCAGTCAGGGAAATAGTATTTTATGAGAAATAGTCAAGGTATTAAGCACATCAGATAGCAGTAAAAATTCAGAAGGAACAGAGTTGGCAGATACATCATATAACAGCACCAGAGAATTTTTAGAAATACTTCATGTTAAAAATATACATAGATATTTTCCAAGCAATTTGTTAGAGCTCAGAATGATTTCCTAAAGCACTTTAAAATTAAATATCTAAAAAACTTTTAATTTGCTATTTTCTTATGCTAAATTATCTGCCTTATGTAAGATATTGCTTTCACCATTTTATTTTCTTATGTGTTTATGTATTAGAGACACCTAGTAGGAAGTTAGACATTTTAATTTGGCAGTCAGGAAAAAGGTAGGAAAAAAGAAATAAAGAGCCGTCTTGATAGAGATGACTGTTGAAGATAGGAATAAGGATTATAATGATAAGATGGAGAAAATAAACTTAGGAAAATAATTTTAACCATTGAAATAGTGAAAGGTAAATTACTTATCCCTAAACCTTAGGTATATGCATACACATAATGCATTTTATTATGTAGTATATATAAATACTTGAGGAAATTAGATTGTAATTTGGTTACTCAGGCAAATATATGCTGTCCTTTTATGTCTTAATTACCTTATTTTCCTCCTGTACAAATAGTAGCTACTTATCTTTTGTCCTGCTTTTTCTTACATCTTTGTCTTGACCAGTGTTTTCTTCCAGTATCTTAGTTTTCTTTTAGATATCAAAAAGTGAGAGTTTGCCAGAACACTCTCCTAGGCTACTCAAATATCTTTTTTTCCAAAATTCATTCCAAAGGTTTCAAATACCATCTAATTACACTATGACTTCCAGTGTATTAGATGCCAATTTTAATCTCCTAACTCCAAAATACCTAAAATGAATTTTATCTCTCAAGCACTATTATTATCCTCTTAGGCCAATCACTATCATCTCTGTATTAAAACACTGCACAGCCTTCATGTGTCTAAAAAAACCTCAGTATCTCTTTTCTGCTTTCAGGTCTCAAATTAAACAGCATCTCCAAAGACAAGCCTCTTTTGATGATTCTATTCCAAATTAGGTCATGCCCCATCCTCAATTATTTTAAAATACAGCACCTTCTTTGTTTCTTTCATATCACATATGGCAGCCTTAAAGTATGTATGTATGCATCTATTTATTATTTATTTTCTATAACTTCTCCAATACTATAAATTCCATGGTGATAGAAATTATGCTTATTTTTTCATCTTTATATTTCTGGCACCTAATATATGGTCTAGCGAATCATGCGGGATCAATAAATATTTATGTATAGAAGAATGAATAAAATAAGAAATTCAATAGAAGGTAGAAGGCTAAAGTCAAGCTCATATTGCAGTCATAAAAAATATAGCCCTAAAAAACATATATGAAGGCATTATTATTGGAGAAATTTACTAGTCTATAAGCATGTTATAAATAGCTGGTAATAGGGTAGCTACACTAGCACAATACTTCCACCACTACTGCTACTATGTGAATAAAAGAAATAAAATTGTTTTGGGTAATTACTGTATTCCAAGCAAAGTGCAGGCCTAGTATACAGATCAATTCATTTCAATTTTAGAAAGAACCTTATGCTATAAGTTCTATTATAAATACCATTTTCCCAATGAAAAATCTGATAATCTGGTAGATTAAGCAATTTATTAACTCAAAATACAGATAAGAATCAGAAAATTTGACTTCAGTGTCTATGCTTTTAACTGATATACTACGTTGATAATATGAATACATAAAAACCCATAAGATATAAAATTATAATTATATAACTAATTAATTAACAAATGTTGTGAATTTGTTGTGAATTTTAATAATGCTTAAAACAATTCCCTGAGTTATACTTTTTCACTATAGTGATTTTTCGACATTGGTAAGTTTATACTTTTAAATTGTGTTATATATTTTTTAATATTTTAATTTCTATTTATACAAAGTCATCCAAGAGATAAAATTAACCCTTGCAGTCTGAATGACAAATATATGCTTTACAGTCATTGATAGTTTCAATCTTGTTCCTCTCATTGTGAACAGAATACATATACCGTATGAATTCAATTATTTCTAATTTATTGATAATTCTTTAATGCAATCTACCTTGGCAAAAGTCTGATGTGCATTTGAAAATACTGTGTATTCTTTTTGGTATGATTGAATTTTTCTATAAATATTAATCTATTTATATTGATCACATTATTCATATTTTCTATATCTTATTGATTATTACTTTGTTCTGAGAAATTTGTATAGAAATTTTCAACTATAATTGTCTTTTTCTTCTTTTAATGTTCTATGAGTTATCATTTCATACATTTTGATACTCTGTTATTAAGTATATACACTTTTAATAATTGTTATATGTTACTGATAAATTAACTTTTTATCAATAAAAGATCTCACTTTATCTGGTGACATTTCTTGTTCTTATTATTAGAATTTGCATAGTATATCTCTTTAAATACTTTATTATTAACTTCTCTGTTTTTAAAGACAGCATAGTTTTATCTTGTGCTCACACACTATGCAGATCTCTACTTTTTATCCAGAGTGTTTAGATAATTTGTATTCATTGTGATAAGTTTGGGTTTTATATGTCATCTTATTTGTCTGTAATTTGTTTCACCAATTTTTTCAACTTTATCCTTTTTTTCCTGCCAGCATTTAAATTAAGAATATTATTTTCTTGTCCCTTTTTTTATCCCCACGATTGGCTTCTTGGCCACGTCACTTTGATTTTTCGATGTGGCTATAAACACACACACACACACACACACACACACACACACACACACACACACACACATATCACTTGGTATCCCACATTTAAATAACATAAGACCATGTTATAGCTAATGCAATCATAAATTGTGTTACGTGTCATTGATTTGGCTCTGACACATGGCAATCTATGAATGAGTGATGTCTATAATGTACTGTCTTCAACAGCTCTGCTCAAATCCTGTAGA
>NW_006436811.1:105197-107530 GCF_000325575.1 Pteropus alecto | reverse complement strand
TTATTTCTCTCTTTTCATGTTTGTGCTGTTGTTGTACATTTTATCTTTACTTATGTTACCCCATAATATAGTTACTGCTTTTGCTTTAAATAATCAGTTACTATTTAAAAACATTGATGTGAAAAAATATTTTATTTGCCCATGCGTTTCTTATTTCCAGCATTTTATTAATTCCTTTCTGTAGATCCAAGTTTTTATCTGGTAACATTTATTTCTGTGTGAACAATTTAACTTTTCTAATTTGACAAGCCTTCTGGCAATTCATTGTTTCAGTTTTTACTTGTTTAAATTGTATTGTGATTTTTTTTAAGTTATTGTTATTAGTTATGGAATGCTAAATTGAGAGTTTTGCTTTTTATACTCAAAGATATCATGCTATAATTTAATTTGTTTAAACTCTTATAAGAAATCTGTGATGATTCCTATCTTTATTCCTCCATACCTGAAGTGGCTCTTTTTCCCTCATTCAGACTGATTTTTAATTTTTTCTTATGATGTGCCCTGGATTGGATTTCTTTATATCTATATTTTATTGTGATTCTTTGGACTTTGTGGATCTGTGTGTTATGTTTATTAAAAAAATGAGAATTTCTAGTAGCTGTTTCTTAAAAATATTGGTTTCTGTTCTATCTTTTATCTCACCTCCTGTTTGGAATCCAGTCCCACATATGTTAGACTATCCCAATATTACTGAGGCTCTGTTTATTTTGTTTGCTCTTTTTTCTTTGATTGAATGTGGTTTGTTTCTATTACTGTATCTTTAAGTTCAATGCTATTTTGTACAGTTTGGAGAAAATCTTTATGACTGTGGGTTAGATAAAGATTTCTTAGATACACCAAAAGGATAATTCATAAAAGAACAAATCGAAAAACTGTCCTTCATACAATTTTGAAAAGCTTCTCTACATAAGACAGTGTAAAGATAATACAAAAATAAGCCACAGGTTGAGAGTTAAGTATTTGCATATTATATATTTAATAAAGTATGTGTAAAGACTATTCAAAATTCATAAGAATTTTTGATAAGAAAACAAAGACAATTTAAAAATGGCCAAAATATTTTAAGAAAAACTTCATCAAAGAACCTATGTGGATGGAAAATAAGCATATCTAAAACTATACCACATCATTACTCATTAGAGAATTACATGTTCAAATTACAATAAGATAGTATTGCACATGTAGTAAAAAGGCTTAAATTTAGAAAAATGACCACAATAAGTGGCAGCGAGGATCTGAAGGATCTGGGAACTCTTATACCTTGCTTGTGGCAGTGCAAAACTGATCTTTGAAAACAGTTTAGTAATTTCTTATAAAGTTGAATATTCATCTACTACATGAGTTAGCCATTCTACTCCTACGTATTTACCCATGAGTAATAAAAGCATATGCCTACAAAGATTTTAAAAGACTGTTTATAGCAGTTCTACCTATAACAGCTGAAAATTGGGAATAACTCAGATATCCATCACCATGCAGATGGATTAATTGTGGTATTAGCGGTATAATGAAATAGTACTCAGGATAAAATCAGTTGAAATATTGGTATATACTTTAACATGAAAGAATATCAGAATAATCATGCTAGATAAAATAAGCCATACAAAAAAGGAAACATTGCATAATTTTATTTATAGCATACTGTAGAAAGTGCAAATTAATCTATTGTGACAAAAAGTACATCACTATTATTCTCAGGATGGAAGGCACTGTGAGTGTTGGTACAAGAAAAATGGAAAGAAAAGAATATAAAAGCAGACAAAGAAACATATAGACATGATGGGTATATGCATAATCTTGATTGATGTGATGTTTTTCAAATTCTATATTTAAAATGTGTATATTATTATATATTTGTTATACTTCAATAAAGTTGTTTTTAAAAGATGATGCTAATATGCTTGTTTAATGTGGCTGAGATAAAAGATCTTGAGAAATAACGAGTAGTCATTTGATTAAGTAACATACATTCATTTGATTAGTCTTCATAAATGTAGTATTCCTTAAAGGAGTATGTCAGATGGGAAGCTAGATGAGCAAAGAATAAAGTGTAGAAGGGAAATATATAAATGGATACAACATTGGTAGGGAATTCCCGTTAAGTGTTTACATTTAGATAAATCAATAGAAATAAAACAGTAATAGAAGGTGCCATATCAAGGGAATGTTGCTTACATGGTTGGTTTATTCTGAGATGAGAATTCTTGGATGTATCAGAATGTTTCAATAGAGAGATTTAGAAAGAGAAGTGTAAAATATTTTATCATGCAAAGATGCTAAAGCATATACACTGTATTTAAAATAGCAATTGCAAAGTAGTAAAATAAAGTTTG